>NC_041402.2:36488087-36700587 GCF_900747795.2 Erpetoichthys calabaricus
TCACTTTACCTAAGATTAAACATACATTCTAATAAACAATGCCACTTTTTTAACAATTTAATAATTATTTCCCCAGAAATTCTAGTCTATTATTTTGCATTCACTCCACAATTTATCTAATCCCACATTTGATAGTCGTGGACGCTCCCTCATGAATATTAATGATCTGATGAGGTCATCTGTACCTGCCTGTTATTTCAGTTACCAAGCATTTCCCACATGAGCTCTGAGCCCACAAGATAAGTGTTAATAATGTTAAGATAAATCATAATACTGTAGTAAATACTCTAAATAATCCAAAAATAAAAACAGACTGAAATAAAACACAAATTAAATATTACTAGTCATATTTAACATGGGCGGCACGGTGGTGCAGTGGGTAGTGCTGCTGCCTTGCAGTAAGGAGACCTGGGTTCACTTCCCGGCTACTCCCTGCGTGGAGTTTGCATGTTCTCCCCGTGTCTGCGTGGGTTTCCTCTGACAGTCCAAAGACATGCAGGTTAGGTGCATTGGTGATCTTAAATTAGCCCTAGTGTGTGCTTGGTGTGTGTGTGTGTGTGTCCTGCAGTGGGTTTTGGCTGGGATTGGCTCCAGCAGACCCCCCATGACCCTGTTTTCGGATTCAGCGGGTTGGAAAATGGATGGATGGTTGGATATTTAGCATACTATAAAAGTGCAATTTTCCAACAGTATTTCAGTGGACTTCTGAAAGAATTTAGACAACAAATTTTGGTTACTGTTTTGGTAGTTACCTGTAGGTCCTTGTGGCTCAACCTCTGCCTGAACTCCTGTAATTAAGTGCACTTTCCATTTTGCGATTATTAACAAATAAGGGTTTGTTAGGATTCTTCGGTAGTCCAGATGGTCAGAATAGTCATTCAAGACATTCACTCACAAAAGAAATTGTGCCTCGCTTCCAGAAAAATTTGTGCCATTTACACAAGAAGAAAGGCATTTTCATAAAGCATAAGACATTTGACAACCAAGAGGAGACCATTCAGTCCATCAAGTCCGTTTGTTTAGCTAGTAGCTAAGGTGTCCCAAAATGCTGTCCCAATATTTCATTCATTAATTTCACATGCATCTCGTCTGTCATTTAGTATTTAAATAAAGATCTGATCTCTACTGGAAGCTGGGTCTTTCCACGTACATAATTTTAATTTGGAAAAAATAGAGTAATGTGTATGATGGTGCATTGAGGTGTGTCTTCATGTGGAAAATATGCAGCATGTTAGAGTACATTTTTAAAAAAGAATTGACTGCACTCCTCTGTGATGGTATTTATGAGAGGCAAAAACAGAATTGATCTTACCAGTGTGGTATGGATTACAGAAGAAAACACAGGTGAACACAGAAGTGTGAATGAGGCTTTAGGAAGTAACATTCATTGTTTTCTACTCCAAAAAAAACATATGCTTCAAGCAACTCTTTTAGTGACTTTAACATTTCACAATTGTTAAATCGTCCGAAAAATCCATTTTAGTGCCAGTTTTGCAAGACTGTATATGGATTAAAACTTACCTATTTCACTCATCATTAGTGTGGCTCCAAAAAAAGATATTGAAAGAGTGGGAAAAGGCCCAAAAAAAGATTAAAACGACTTTCATTTGAATCTGGAACTTGAAGTGATAAAGCTTAGGTAAACAGCCTCCTTACACAGCATTTATCAAACAGAATGTTTGTAATCAGATTTTATTTGATGACTTCTGTTATTAAGCTAATTCTTTTCAACTTCTGTGTACTATATTTTGATCTTATTTGAGCAAAAATGGGGGTCATTTCTTCCAGTCAAGAAACGCTTCAAATTTTCTTCCATATAAATTATTGCTAATTATGTAATTGCGTTACAAATACTGACTTTACTAAAGGGTGTTAAGAGACAAATCAGCTTCCCAAAGCAGGGGGACGCCTGTGTAAATACACTGACTTTCATGATCATCTTATATATACTAGCAGCCGCACCCAGCATTGGCCGGGTAAGTAATTTTAAAGGCAGAACTATCAAACCCCTATAAGTGGGGTTTCTCAAAGTGTACCCTACCAGAGACAAATTAAATTAATTTATTTTATGGCTCCAAAACTAGAAAAGGGCATTGTCTTTTAAACTCAAGTACCCTTCCCAGTCACTATTTTGGGTCCCAAAGTAGTCTAGTGTTTCTTCATGACAAAGTGGGATATGCATGCAAAACTGGGCTCAAAAGCCAGGAAAAAGCAATGCTTTCATTGTGTTCCCATTGCATATGATAAACATTTGTTTATTTCTCGGCCATATCTATAGTAAATTATAATTGTAAGTTAGTGGATACACCCAGTACAATGAGTCCTTTTGTAGGGATAATTCAAGATTGAGGTGTGTCAAGGCAAAATATGAAGCCTTTGGATTTTTTTTTTATAGCTGTAAGCGGTTAGATCATGGGCCTCATGAAATACCTCATACCTCAGTGAAATCTGTGTTTATGGAATAATTTCACATTATGTGATACCTTTTATAAATAGTACTTGATGAGTATTGCATACTTACCAGTTATTATGTCACGTGATGTTAACATTAATCTGTTTTTGTTTTTTAATTGAGTGGAAGCCCTTTGTTTAAAAGTTCCATATCTGTCTTTTTGGTCACTTCTGAGAGAACATCCTGTGCCAGGCTGGTTGTTGCCAGACAGACATTGACATTAACAAGGAACAAAGTGCACAGCGTGAGCATCCCATGTGTGCAGTGCAGCTGGTGTCATCCTGCTGGACTGACTTAAGGACAAATAAAGGCTCAGGGCTCAACCGAGCGCCTTTAGGCAAATATCTTATTTTAAGCAGATCCTCTTAAGAGCTCCTTATTTGACCTTAGGACTGCAGCTGCCTTCTCTGTGGCACTATTCCTTTTAATTTGAATTCCCACTTGTGTTTGTTTATCCAATCAATTGTATACTTAATGCATTTATTTAGGTGACGCTTTTATCCAGAACAGTTTGTTTTTTGCCTTTTAGGTTTTCCTGAAGTTAAAGGACTGGCAATTCAGATGACTTGCTGAGGTTCATGCATTAACTTTATGGTTATCATTCCTGTAATTTACTCAGTAGATCTTATTCCTTGCCATATCAACAGTCAATTAATTTAGAGATTTTCATGTTGAAGTCTGTCGTTAAGCATGAAGGTGCTATATTACCCAGTTTCTCTGTGCACCTTGGGCTTGCCCCTACTTTAGAAGGGCAGTGGCCATTTAACATTATACTTCCTTCTGTTATCTACAAGTAGCGAAACTGCATCCCTTACTGGGCAATTGATCTGGTGGGTAGAGGAAGACATACGCACATCTGGCCAGACTCCCCATAGTATGCGTCTCAAGCCGCTACTTTTGGTTCATTATACTCAGTTTGAGTTTTTACCACTCCTTGTTCGACCCACTCTGACCTTTAGATGACTTCTCCAGTCACCAGCGGGGCTTTTCTTTACACCTATTGCTCCATTACAATTGTTGCCAGCAAGCCAATACATCACAAGTTGCATTTACAGTATGTGCTGTATATGTGACTCGCACCTCCATTTCCACATACAGTACATCTGTCTTCACGCTCACTCTATTTGTGTATCTCAATCTGAGGTGTGTGTGTGTGTGCTGTGATTCTCGCTCATCTCTCATCTCTATGTGCCTTTGTCACGGATCTTGATGTATTTATGAAGTGAAGGAGTCTGCCATGCCAGTGACCCGCCCTGCTGGAGCAGCTGGTAATTGAAATGCTAACTACAAATTCCCACATTAGCTTCGGTAGAAAGTTATGTGACCCTGGAGCGCAGACATGCAAATTCTCAGGACCAGCATGTGGCCGAACTAATCGTGATAAGTTTCTGTGTCGTTGTGACTTCCTGATATTTTTTTTTGTGGGGGTCAGAATGGTGAACCTTTAAAATGTAGTTCCTGAGCTACTTGGTGTTCATCATGGAGAAGTGGAAGTCCTGCAGATGTCTTGTCAAAGTCATCCTCCCTGTTTCCTTACATCCATGACCTTCACACCTCCACATGCAGCTTTCAGGTCTCCTTGTCCTCTTCCATCAGGTGTGCATGCGCCTGTGAAGCTGCGGGATATCAAATTCAAACTAAGTGAAGGACATTAATTTGTATGTGACTGGCTTCCCTTTGTTTTTGTCCCAGCTGCAGCAAGTAAAGTGGCATTTTCTAATATGCATCAGTAATGCTACTCATAAAAAACGGGAGTGTTGATTCTTCAAAACTGATAATATTTTGGATTTGGACATCTTATATAGAGGATTTCTGCCGTGCTCCTATGCACTTTATTAGATTTTATGACTATAACTATAGACAATCTGGGCCAGTGGATAAAATGTACTACATATTTGCAGGTATACACCAACTTAAATCTGGGTTACAGTCCGGTACTAGGGACGCAAGTCAATATAGTTTATCTTGATAATTATAGAAGAGAGGTCAGATATACTCATATTCAGGTCCTGCTTTTTCTTTAAGCATTTTAAACATTATTGCCTTTGCTGTTATTGTCGTGGTGCTTAGGAGAATACACTTCTGCCTCTTCTCCTCAGTCCATGTTATAAGCAACTTCTCCATTTCAGCTATAGATCCCAATTGTACTTTTTTGTACTGTACTTTCTCCGGTCCGGTTCTTCCAATACAACTCGGAGTCCTGCCACGTGCAAAAGTTCGCTGATGACACTGCTATCGTGGGCTGCATCAGGAATGAGCTGGAGGAGGAGTATAGGGACCTAATCAATGACTTTGTTAAATGGTGCGACTCAAACCACCTACAACTGAACACCAGCAAAACCAAGGAGCTGGTGGTGGATTTTAGGAGGCCCAGACCCCTCATAGACCCACTGATCATCAAAGGTGACTGTGTGCAGATGGTGCAGACCTATAAATATCTGGGAGTGCAGCTGGATGATAAATTAGACTGGACTGCCAATACTGATGCGCTGTGCAAGAAAGGACAGAGCCGGCTATACTTCCTTAGAAGGCTGGCGTCCTTCAACATCTGCAATAAGATGCTGCAGATGTTCTATCAGACAGTTGTGGCGAGCGCCCTCTTCTACGCGGTGGTGTGCTGGGGAGGCAGCATTAAGAGGAAAGACGCCTCACGCCTGGACAAACTGGTGAGGAAGGCAGGCTCTATTGTTGGCATGGAGCTGGACAGTTTAACATCTGTGGCAGAGCGAAGGGCGCTCAGCAGGCTCCTATCAATTACGGAGAATCCACTGCATCCACTAAATAGTATCATCTCCAGACAGAAGAGCAGCTTCAGCGACAGACTGCTGTCACTGTCCTGCTCCACTGACAGATTGAGGAGATCATTCCTCCCCCAAACTATGCGACTCTTTAATTCCACCCGGGGGGGTAAATGTTAACATTTAACATTATACAAAGTTATTGTCTGTTTTTCACCTGCATTATTATCATTCTTTAATATTATTTATTGTATCAGTATGCTGCTGCTGGAGAATGTGAATTTCCCATTGGGATTAATAAAGTATCTATCTATCTATCTATCTATCTGTCTATCTATCTATCTATCTATCTATCTATCTATCTATCTTTTGCTGCTTGTTTAATATTACAGTATAACAACCTAGGGCAGCTACACATCATGGCCGATGAACTCTAGTAGCCAGGATACGCATCTGAAGTGCTGTGTAAGTGTTTTGTCTGCATCCCTCCCACCGCTGATCACAGTGCTGCTTTTATGCCAGGTTCTCCAGGTACTTCAACCCCTTTAGACAGGTCTCAACCACCTGAGAAGTGTGCCCTTCACAAGTCTGCACCCAGGGATGTTATAAGATTGTGGATTTCATTGGTGCACAATCTTTAATGGCCTCATTAATCATGTCCTTGTTTTTTAAAAATTGTTGATATTGTAGAGTGGAACTAATCAGAGTTGCTTGCAATAACATTCATTGCTTTGCCACTTTCGTATTGTTTGATAACTTTTAACGTCTTTTCTTCTTGGGTTCCCCCATGGACTTATCTTGGTGATGTTTTTGTAAGGCCATGATGCATTTGATTTCACGAAAATATAAAACTTTCAAAATATGAAACACATACAGGAGACGCAAGTGAACAAGATTGGACACACTGTGCTGGTGCCTGATATTCTATGAGACTGGTAGCAAAATGTACAGTGCTCTTTTTCTTAGTAAAAAGAAAAAGTTAACATTAACATATAACAATAAATAAATATCTGAAACATATTAGCTCTGTTTGGAACTCATGTGGTGCAGGAAGATAAATATGCCAGCTATGACCATCGCAAGTATGTTCATTTGGATGCTAGGGCAGATACTGTATAAGATAGATACCCACTACTGACCTTGGATGCTGGTAAGTACGATCAGACATCACTTAATAGGATGTAAGTCAATGAATAACTGTGTATATATACTGTGAGACTTGCCCAGACACCACTAGTCAGAAACCACATCTTTATAAAAGAACATGTTTATTAATTACAGATACACAGTCCCAAACAGAACACACAGTGCCCCAGCACCAATCACCTCTATATGGGCTTCTCTCTATCAGTCCTTGGCCACCTTTCTTCTCCTCCCGGGAGCTTTGTCCTGCTCCCACTCCCGACTCAAGCTCCCGCTCCAGGTGGCTGATGACGTCCTTCCGGCAGCACTTCCTGGTGTGGCGGAAGTGCTGCCCTTTGCACAGGAAGCACTCTGGGCGTCCCTGGCAGGTTCCTCCGCCATCTTGCCGAGTGTGGCGGAAGTAACTATTTCTGGGTTCCACAAGGTGTAAGGTGCCCCCTGGCACTGGCCATGGGTCCCAATGAGTTAAAACCTTTTTACTCTTCTCCTGTGGTCTTTTCCTAGTCCAGGGCGGTTGCACCCTCGTGACCTGGAAGATATAAAGTCCACCTTCCGGTCCTTCCAGGCGTCCCAGCCGGGTAAGGACCCCAGCAATCTGTGACAATACACACAAACATACACACGCACACACACACACATATATATATAAAATACTAGTTGTGTTACCTGTCTAAGGCAGTTTGAAATCTAAGCAATCCACGCAGACCTCTGTGTTAATGTTTACAGTACCACATGTAATGTATATGTCTCTATTATATACCATTTGGTATAGGATTCATAAAAGCAGTGTTAATGTTTATGATGCACCATCTATTGGATTGACAAATGCAATGCAGTTTATTACTTAACATGTTTGTGATGCATCATCTTTTGGAATAACAGAGACGTAGCAACTGGATGGACAGTTAATTAAAAGGTATATATACTGTATATAGAAGGTTTTAAAAGGTATATATGTTTTTATATATATATAATATATATTTTATATATATATAATATATATATATAGAACAAAGATAAAGGTTTGAGGCTTCCTCAGGCAAACCTCATATATTGTGTGATGGGAGAAAATGACTTTACAGACAATCACTAAAGTCAATCACTAGACTGGAGAGAGATGACAGTGGTGCAGTTATGAAGTTGGTGAAGTGGATTGGGTGGGCCAAAAAGCCCAGAAACAAGAAACACAATACAATACAACACAACACAACTTATTTTTTGTGTAGTGCTCGTCATTGATAAAGTGATGTCATGTGCCAGTGAAATGTTGGTTACTGGATCTGCAGAGGGAAGGAGTGGAAAAGTGTTACAAGACAGTGCCAACCCTTGGCTCAGTATGGAATTACAAGCTGACAAGCCCTGAAGTAGTCACCCTGACATGCATGTATGACTATATATGAGTATATACTGTATACAGATAGATTTGTGTAGGACAAGGTTCACCGTATTAGCCTTAGACAGTCTTTTCATGTACCAGTTCTCAATATCTAGAATTAAGGAAGCAGTTGTTCCACTCTGATTTGTAGCATGAGCTTTATAAAGTAGTCAGCTAAATAAACGAATGTAATGTAACAGATTGACTATTTACCCTTAACCAGTGGTGTGAACTATTTATGTTCAACTAAAATTGTTTCCTTTCTGCAGACTGTTTGGCTCTTTTTATGATTTATTTTTTAAGATTACACTGAATGGCAACTTTACTTTCTTTGACTCTTACACCTTTTCTACATTTTAACTCACTTTCTCTGCAGTCTGAATTCTTCT
Organism: Erpetoichthys calabaricus; assembly: GCF_900747795.2. Lineage (NCBI taxonomy): Eukaryota > Metazoa > Chordata > Cladistia > Polypteriformes > Polypteridae > Erpetoichthys > Erpetoichthys calabaricus. The sequence continues at coordinate 36,496,185 of NC_041402.2, forward strand.
TGGCAGCCTGATACTATTAAATAAAGAGTCATGCACAGCCGTGATGTTAATGGATAACATTAATTTTCTTGGTTTCTTCCTTCCTTCCAGACTTAGATTAAGCTGCAGATGCCAGCAGTTTCACCATTTAAGAATGTGGTCCTGCCAGATCTGAGTAGATAGCATTTGCCTTTGGGTCTGACCACTTGTCAAAGAAAAGGCCTGGCCTTTCCTACGGCTATTGTATTGAAGGAAAAGGTGAAGTGAATTTATCATTCCAGGCTCTCGGAACGAGTGTCACTACAATTGCTTTGCTTTCTTGCCCTGATAGATAGCAGTGTTAAATAAACGAGCAGCCCTTTTTAACACCTACACCATGGTCTGCAGTCCCTGTGTCTTCATTTCTGTACCTGACTAGAAATGCGCTCATTGCTGTAAATTACAGCGGGCTGAACTTTTTTTTTTTTTTTGGTAAATCACGACTCCCCCACCCCAGCTCATTAATAATCTGATTTTTTGCACTCTGTTCTGAAGTCCCCGATGGCATTAGGTGTTGCTTTTGTTGTTGTTTCCTCTTTCTGGGTGACCTTACATCTATCTGACTTTGTTTGACAGCTTTCTTTTTTATCTTTTTTTTAAGTCACCAGGGACATGCGTTCTGTTTGAGTATTGGGTTTCTTCCATGTTGTTATGAACTGAAGGAATTTCATGTGAACCTGTTTGTTTTCATCGTTATTTTATGGGAACAATGTGCTCGTTTTTTACTCTGCTATATGGCAGGTTAACTTATCCTTCTCTGAAACAGTATATCTTTTGTTCTGCATTTTTCAGCTGTTGTCCCTTAGCTTAGCGCTTTTAAGCTTTGGAATTCAGCAAGACGCCCCCTCAAGCTGTACCTGGGCAAACCGAAGCATGATACGTATAATTAGGCAGGCCTCTTTGACCTAATAATGTTACCTGCAGACAGGTGGGGATTGGGAGAGGCTCACTTGACCTTATCATGTGACTGGGGTCAGGGAGCAGCACTTTGGTGCCATATATTTATTAGGACAGCCCATTCATCATAGTCAGCCCTCTGTGACGGCCAGACAAATAGGCATGGCTATAAAAATGTTTTTATCTTCCCTTTACCTGCTTGCCAATAACCATGTTGCCTGTGGGGAAACTGACAGCTCCAAGGAGTTGCAGAATTTGTCAGCTTGTGAGGCATCTAATGGCTGCCGAGTACAAGCGCCTTCTTTCCTTCCTGCTTGTCTAGACAGGGCGCTTTTTACTGCGCTCTCAGCAGTAAGGCTCTATATATGAGTTGCCACTGGCGGGCAAGCCAGACAGCCAAGCACCGCATGCTTTGAGAGGTCCAGCCCGCACAACCAAAGCGAGCTGGCTGGCATATGTGCAGCATCTCCCATGCGGAGATGCCTCCTGCATTTTCCATCCTTTCACCGGAAATACAGTTTTCACAGTTTTAACATAAATGATCACGGTTGTTTCATGTGGTTTAAAGAGCTCCGCTTTCAAACCAAATTGCTGTTGAATATTGCTTCTTGGCTTCATCACAGAAACTCAGCATTGTTCCTTCGTCTGTTTAGGGGGAGAAGGTTGCATTCACAGCAGCAGAAGGAAATTAACAGCAGCTGCCACTTTCAGCCAGCTCTTGCTTTAAACTGTGTTCATGCACGATGATGAAATGCTTTGCGACGTCTGCCCTGCCTGTACCCAAAGCAAATCTAGAGGGGCTTTCTATTTACACTCGCTGGAAGCTTTTGAGGTACCTGTTAACCAGCTAGTGAGACGGGCCAAGCCCTCGAGTCACATACTCCTCCCGAGTACTTCCATTTGAAAATAATCTCGCTGGAGCGGCTCCTCGTCTCTCACTTAGGCTTGTTTCAAAACCAATTGAAGTGATCATTTCAAAAATTGATTTTTTATGTTTATTTCGAAGCCAGCTTTATTGGAAATGACTGTAATAGAATGACAGTCTGAGGAAAATCCACCTGGGAATTCTGGAGAAATACTTGCTCAGTACTCCAGTCAATGGCCAGGAACTGAGGGAAGCTCCGTCAGTTCTAGTTAAACGGAAGAGTCACACAGACACTGTTGTTTTAAGCACAAAGATTAGAAAATTCATGAATGGATTAGCTAATATTGTTATCCTTCATTATGTTAATAATCGAATAAAGTTAGTTTAGTCTCATTTAACATCCCACAAGGTTAAGATACAGTATATGGTAAGACCTTTGTTTCTGTGTTGTAGAGTCAAACTGTAATCTGTCTGTCCATTGGTAATGCAGGGATAGTGGCAACCAGAAGAAGATCTGCTGGACAACTGTTAGAAATGCTGCATGGCACCATAAAGCCCATCTGCAGTAACTGCCACAATTTGGCAGCGTGTAATGGTAGCACTGGTAACAATAAAAATAAACAAAAAGAAAACGAATGAAAAGAACATTTAAAAGAATATATGTTGTATTTTCAAAACAACTGAAAAAGAAAATAGAGAGCATGTTTTAGATTAGATTGGATAAACGTTATTAATCCCATGGGGAAATTCATATGCATACAGAAGTAGAAACATAAAAAACAAGGATACAGACTCACAGGACAAATAACTCAGCCAATCAATTCATCAGTCAATAACTAATTATATAAATAAAAATAAACTTAACGACTACATCGGTTGGAAGCATCAAATTGTCTGATAGCAGTGGGCACAAAAGACCCCCAGAGGTCCTACTTAGCACACCGTGATGGAATGAGCCTGTGGCTAAAGGTGCTCTAAGAGATTTTTCATGATGCAGTCCAATTTTGCCATCGTCATCTTTTCCACGTCAGTTTCTAGTGTGTCCAGGGTTCACCCTGTGATGGAGCAGGCTTTCCTAATACGTTTGTTCAGGCATTGTGCTTCTTTTGACTTCAAGTTACTTCCTAAGAGACCATTTTGTAGAACACCACACTGGCTACTATGAACTGGTAGAACATTTCCAGCAGCTTACTGCACACATCAAAAGACCTGAGTCTCTTTAGCAAGTCCGGTCTGCTCAGACCTTTCTTTTACAGTGCCACTCTGTTGTTAGACCAGCCCACTTTGTTGTGTATGTGAACCCCCAGCTACTTGTAGCTGTGTACCACCTCCGCGCCCTAACCGTTGAATGGTGGCAGGTCTCAGAGGCTCCTTGGCACACCAGAAGTCCACCAACAGTTTTTTTCATCTTGCTAATGTTGAATTGCAGGTAGTTGTCCCTGCATCAGTGTCTGTAATCTTCAAAAAAAATAAATTAACAATAACAGAAAATTGAAACAAGTGAAAAAATATATATGGAAACAAAATAATTGTTTTCATAAGAATTACTTATGGCAATAAAGAGTGCAGAGCATGTTGCCATGAAGGTCAAAGAAACAAAATGTCTGTTTAGATAGTTGTTTTGAATTGTAAAATATCCAGAAACTTGGACAAGTAATGATGCTGGACGCTCCTGTTCAGTAGTTACTAGTGGATGATATAACACACTGACTCACGCAGCGAACATGTGGTGCACAAAAGCAGTCACAACCACGATAGATAGATAGATAGATAGATAGATAGATAGATAGATAGATAGATAGATAGATAGATAGATAGATAGATAGATAGATAGATAGATAGATAGATAGATAGATAGATAGATAGATAGATAGATAGATAGATAGATAGAAAGAAAATGGTAGCACGGTAAGGTCACAAACAAAATTAAAAATAATTTTCATAGCACTGAAATAAAGTTCAAACAGTAAAAAGCAGGTAAAAAATTAGTTCCCAGATGTCTAAAATGATAAAATCCTTAAACATAAAACTGGAATAAATGGTCTCAAAAATTGAATGTATGGACAACATTTTTGACAAAATGCAGAAGTCTTTAATTTTTGTGTATAATTGCAGACTTGTCCACAGTAGACTCTTACCAGTTATCAGCCATTACATGAAGGTAAACAAGAGTGTCTGTTGGCAGTGTGTCTTGACGTCGCAGGGCAAATGGTGGGTGCATCCGAGAGTGAACTTGAGATGGGTACCAATCTTGACGCAAACCAACCATTCCCTTCAGAGGACGTGACTTGTGCTCTTTTGAATTGGGACACCCTGTTGAAGTTTTCCCAGTTTTAAAAACGTTTTTCCTGTTGTTCCACTGAGGGTCCTTGTAAGGCTTTACTCCTAGCGAATATCAATAAGTGAGTGCTTTGTATTAATAATGTAATTATAAACTAGCTGAAATTATTTCAATTGTGTAATTCAAAGTGCATCACATTGCATTTTTATAGCTTCAGGGTTTTGTAATTGTATTGCTAGGATACCCTGTACTGTTGATATGGGGCACCTCCCAGAATGCACTGTGCTCCACATCATGGATGCTTTGCTTTATAACCTCACATGGTATTCATTGTATTCAAATTTTGAACCACTCTGTGTATTAGAAAGCTCGTAGTGATTAGTGTGTTGTGGTAATCGATTCATAGCTCCTCTCCTCTCGACTTCACTTACAGTCTAGTGTCTTTTTTTGTATCAGTGTGTTTTCTAATTACTGGCAGTTCCCCTTTTGACCTCATTCATGGTTTAGCATCTCGGCTTTGGCTTTGTTTTCTCCAACTTCAAGTGCTGACTCTCGCTACTCTTTCTTTGCCATAAAGACATCTCTCATTCCAGTTAACTCCATACCAGTGAGCGACCACATTCCCTGTTGTCAGCAGGCAATTCAGGAGGGTCTACTGGAGCTAAAGAGCAGGTGAAAATTGCTTATGTTGAGGTCCAGAAGATTGTTCTGAATAATGCAACTGACACAGTGCATCCAAGAAAACAAGAAATTGAATTGGGTTTCTGCCACCTCTCACAAGGTCTGTGGCTGACGTGGGATGAGCACTTGCTGTTCTCTGAGGAGTAAAGTGAAATTAGAATGAGAAAATGTAAACTACCACAATGATGCAGAAGAAATGGAGGATCAGTGGATGGGCTCTGCACAGCTTACAGGTGTTAACAGAGAAGGGTGTTTATCATTAAAGGCTGAAGTTCTCAGGAAGGTGTGGTTGATTCATTGTTCTATTTGTCTTTTTCTCTGTTTCTGTTAACATTTAATTCTGTTTATTATCGATTACCATTATTTTATAATTAGAAACATTATTTAATATCTAATATTTTCTGTTCTAGTGTGCTGTTCATTTTTAGTTGTTTTGTTTTTTTGTAACTGTTTTCTGTGTTTGTGAATGATTGCTGCCATTTTGTGGCATGGGATGAGACCTGTCACATTATAAAAGAAGACATCACACATAGCAAAGTGTTGAAGCTTCTTTGACCACTTGAAGGAAAGACATTGTCAGCCGCCAGCACTCAAACAACATCAAGAAAGAAAGAAATTATAGAAAGAAAAATGGGGTTTTGACTCGATTTGCATTTTGTGATATTCATTTATTTCAATCCTTCTAAGACGCACGTGTAAAGATTTCAGTGTACTGATTTTGATGAGTATGCTTCTGCCTACATCCAAAAGAAAGGCCTTTATAATCTTTTCTTCTTGCAAAAATCCCTGGGTCTTCAGACCTGTCCCATCAAGCATTAAAAGTGTGCCTAAAACAAACTGGGACAAGAGATGAGAGTTTAAAGAGGATGGACAGGTACTGTTCAGTCGAGCAATGCATCTTTGTTAAATATTTGTATTTTATAGCCCCGTTTGATTATTCTGTAGCATGTGTGTCTGAGTATTGTATAGTGCTTATAAAAAGTATTCAACCCCTTGGATGTTTTCACATTTTATTGTTGTAAAATATTGAATTACAGTGAATTTAATTTCACATGTCCACCCCTTTTATATGACACACCTGGCACAGCCATTTGGCTTTACAAGTCCCACAATTAGTTCAATGGAGGTCACTTGTCTGGGGGATTCAGTTGATTGTAGTTGAAATGCTCTTATATGTGGAAAGGTCAACTTCTGGGCAGTCATGGTAGTTATGGTGGCCTAAACTATGCAATGAAGACAAAAGAATACTACAAGGAACTCCATGAAAAGGGGCTTGAAAAGCACAAGTCAGGGGATGAAATTTCCAAGTCACTGAATATCCCTTGGAGTTCAGTTAAATCCGCTCTTAAGGAATGGAGAGAGTATGGCACAGCTGGAAATCTGCATAGAGCAGACTCTCCACAAAACAATTCAGGAGTACCTGGCTTTTATAGCTCATGGACCTGAAGGGGCATGGCCACATGCCATCAATGGACATCTTCTTGGAACTGTGGGTGGAAGAAAGACAGAAGAGTCAGCAATCACACCCCCTGGTGTCGCTGGGTGGTAGTGCTTACCTTTAACAAGCCCTAATGGTGACCATGTATATGGGTATACATTTGTATGTGTGTACAGTGTAATTATGTACAGTAGTGTGTTTTATACTTGTCTAGCTGCTGTATTTTATTTTCTAAATCCTTGCTGTATTATTTTATCCCTAGCAGTATTATTTTATTCTTTCTTTGTTAGTACTTTGTTTACTAGCATCATCAGAGATGTCATCTCAATTTCTTTGTTACTGTTGTGCAATGATAATAAAGTCCATTAATTAATTTAGACCACTTTGCAAGGATATGCTTTCACAATGACATTGAAAAATCTTCTTTTGATCATTGTCAGAAAAGTCAAATTAAATCTGCTGTGATTCTGTATAATATTAAAATGTGAAAGATTCCAAGGGGGGTGAATACTTTTTATAGGCAGTGTGTTTGGGAGAGCTACAGGAGCATCATACAACAACTCCATGTAATGGATGAGCCCTCTTAGTAACGTGAATCTCTTCAGCTGCTTCAAAGGAACTTCATTTACACTTTAAGGCTGGACAACTCTTTACTCTTCAATATTTAGTTTAGCTCTTTTGGGAATGGTTTTTGCTTCTTGTTTGCTAAAAGTATGCCATTCTCATTTGAGGATGGCACTAAAGTATAGTAGTCCCGTTCGTTACTCCTGGATTGCTTTTTCTGGAATTGTTTATTTCCCTGTTTCCCCAATTCAGATTCGTAAAGTCTCTTGTACAGGCTTTTCAAAATGATGACATCACGGCCTCCTAATAATGGTGCTCCGGCCAGGATTTCTATTTTAACTGGGATCGCTTGGTCTAAGCTTTATTGTGGCCTGTCTCTTTTCCTGCCTTCTATCAGTGAGATTTATTTAATATGCTGTTGTGCCTGACCGCTGTGGATGTTGGACAATTATGTACCTATTGGAAACATCTGATGTTAATCTTTAGCAACACTGTTTATTGCAGTGTATGTGCATGCCTGAGTCAGAAAGAGATTAATAATTTTATTTACTTACAACAGAAGATGTTTTTGAGTAGGCAGAAAAAAATAAGGTCTACATCCCCTGCAAAATCGATGGGCAGCACATTACTGTAAAACATATTGATTAAATAAACCACGGGCACAATGTTAGTCATTTTGTCTGCAGAGTGATGCAATGCTTAAAAGAATTTCTCCTTTGACTTTTACATTAACCTTTTATTGACTGTTTGCGCGCCCATAATTAACACTCACTTCAGCTAAAGTGGATAATTTTAGCTTTGTGACCCACGTGCACTGAAACATGCGCACTCCAGCATACCCTGAGCTTTTCACCCTGATGCTGTCCAGCTGAAGAAAAGCGAGGCAGGCCACAAAGATACTTTGGGTAGCTGCAGTTTAGAGACCCTCATTGGCTTCTGTCTTGTTGTCATTTAACCCTGTAAGGTCATTTGAATGTTGACAACAGCTCCAACAAACTGCTTGCTGGACTTTAGTCAGTCTAAAAGCAAACTCAATAAACTCCTTACATTCATCTACTGTACAATTGATGCTTACATTGTTTTGGCATGTTTAACTTTTTATCATATTTACTCATAATCAGTGCAATAGGAAGACTCTTGGCCTTATTTACATGCTCATCCTATTAAAATCCATTCTACTATATTAGTCACCTAGCCTGACGCCTTGAGCCATGTTGTTTGTGTCCCCAAGTCCATCTGTCTGCATTTATCATCTAAGCAGAGCGTCCCCTCCACATCGATCACCTGTTCATCTCAAGTCTCATACTAAGTGAATCTGCAAAAACTCCATCGGACATTTCACTCTTGTGTCAGCGCAGGCGGTTAAAATGTTATATTAATATTCTTCACAATAATTTCCACATTTCTGTGCATCTTGCCTGTTTGTTTAGATCCTCTGCAAGTGTTTCCTTAATCTAGTCCTTTACGGTTGAGCCACTTGTTTTGTTTTTAATTTCTAGTTAGACCTGTTGATTGATCAACTGTTCAGTTTCATATGAGAAGACCACTGAAATTGAATGCAGAGGTGCTATTAGCTCCTCACCTTCCCAAATCTGTCCATGCTGCCTAATCAGCACAATCTTCTTTTCAATTCTGTGAGTTCATTTGTATACATATTTCCAATGGTTGAATATTTATGATAATCAGATTGTCTCAAGTAGCTTCTGTTTCTTTAATTCTGAAGCTAAATAAATAATGAGAACATTTAAACACTTTTCTCGTCTCAGAGCCCCGAGGTCGGCTAATCTTATTATTTATGGAGTGATGTGCTACATAATAGTACTTAGTGCATGTTAACAGATGCTATTATCAGCAGCTGATGTGAAGCGCTGAAGATATATTGGAATGTTATATGTTAATACTGTCCTCTAAGTCTAATATACTACAGATTGAGGGCAGATGAGGAGGGCTTGGAGCACTTAGGCAAGCAGCCACTTCAGTTTTAAATGACTGGAGCTAAAAGTACAGCCACAAGCTGTAGCAACCACTCTGTACCTTCTCTGTGTCTCCTGTGGTGAGACCAAGCCATTGGTTCACATCCTTGTTTCAGGTAACCTACCTGCTAGTGCTCATGTATTTTCATGGACTTGTCACCATTCTCTTGGGACATGCCAGTTTGGCCCTTCCAGTCAGACGTCACCATACTCCTGGTATCTACTCATACACTTTGTACCTCTCACAAGACTTTTCTTCGTTTCATTCACTGGTTATTACTATTCCCTCTGACTAGAAGGGTACCACACTGGGCCTTTTTACTCCAGTCATTCACTACTCCTTGTAGTGTTACAGCCAGGGTTCACACCCGGCTGGGGTTGAGAGGTCTCTTTTATGGTGGTTGTGTTTGTTTTTTTACATTAACATTATTGTCCATTTCATTTCTTTATGTCACAACATCTTCTGTTATCTATCATGTGTTCTGTGGCACCAGCCCATCATCACAAGGAACTGCTCTCAGCCCTATAAAGGCTGAAGAAAACCCCCAGTCCCCTGCGGTTCAATGAATACACTTGGTGGGTTGGTGACTTAGTGATTATTTGTGCTTTTATGCATTTGCTGGATTTTCAACAATTTTGCTGTTTTTGATCTGTGTACCTGGTTATGTTTTGGGAATTTGCATGCCTTCGATTCCCTTGTTAATTTGATGTTTCTTTGTAAAAATAAATATTTGTCTTTGTTGTGACTAGCCAGGGTTTGACAGGCATTTTTCTGAGATTTTTTTGTGCTTAGGAACTCTCTAATTCATGGCAACCTTTGCTCTTCACCAACTAGCCATCCTGTATCTACTTAATAATTAATGCCTAACTTTCAAAAAAATTGAATAACTGCCTGTTCCCATCCAGGGTTGTATCCTGCTTTTCTCCCAATTTTTCCAGGGCAGGATTAAATTTGGTGCATTTGTGTTTTTCTTAAAATATCTGCATGCTCATGTAACATACTGTACAAAAACAAAAAAAAATGTTGAAAGTAAGTGTAGTGTAGTTGGTGGGATCCTGGGCCTTAAACAACCAGATCTGCCAGTCTCATTTCCATCTGCATGTTCTACAACTGTAAATACTTGCCGCATCCTGATCTTGTAAGTCTGCTTGAATGAATTAAGGCATTAGGCAAATATACTAATAAAGCAGATTGTGTTTATCACCCAGTATGTGATGTCATGGTCTGACAACACAAGTGACCGATGCTCTAGTAAACAGTGGAGCACCTTGCACAATACATCCAGCAGGAGGGTGGCTTTCAAGCCTACTGTTGAGCCTGTTGCTAAAAGTTTATAAGCTTGCTGCTTGAATTTAAATGTATGATAATTACTTCAAGAGTTACGATATGCTTGACTTATGCTCCTGATTTTTGATTTGAGTGGTTTGGTCTCAATGCAGTTTTAAAAGTTGTTACAGCTCTCTCATCCACATTATATGATTGACTTGTTATTTTGTTCTGCAGTACAGCATAATTGAACACAGTTTTACAATACATTCACTAGAGATCACTCTGTATTAATATAAAAACAAAACTGCAAACAAGCAGAGTTCTGGGACCTTTCTCAGTGTGAAGAGGAAGTAGAAAGAAGAAACCACTGACATGTATATAAAAGTGTCACAAACATGATAAGAAAGGACCTATGAGGCCACCTAAAAGTCCCATCAAGCAGGCCGGGACCCTTAACAACCTGTCTAGGTTTGCCCTCACCCCAGACAGCCAGCTCCTAACCACTGCAGGCAAACTCAAAATTGGGCCCTGGCTTTTAGAAGTTTAAAATATATATTAAATGTACAAAATTCACAAAAATGCCCTTCAAGAGAGAATAACCAATAAACCTCTGGCTTAGATAGATAGATAGATAGATAGATAGATAGATAGATAGATAGATAGATAGATAGATAGATAGATAGATAGATAGATAGATAGATACTTTATTAATCCTAATGGGAAATTCACAATAGACAAGTCCAAAACAGAAATCTTTTTAACTAAATAGTTTACTACAGAAAATGAAAAAGAAGACACAGAATTAAAATAAAATAGAAATAATTTGCCTAAAAAGGTAATCCAAGGTCCCAATAAGAAACCGAGAAGTTATAATCCAAGAACATGAAGCATATGATATGATTTATCTTGTCTTATAGAAATCATTTGATAAGGTGCCACATGAGAGGCTGGGCATCAGATTAGAAGAAGTGGCAATTCCAGGTGTTGTGTGTAGATGGGTACAAAATTGGCTCAGAAACATGAAGCCGAGGGTTATACTGCATGGAACCCTATCAGTATTGGCTGATGTAAAGAGTGGTGTCCCTCAGGGCTGCTGATATTTTTAATATATATAAATAATTTGTATAGGAATGTAAGTAACAAGCCGGTTACGTTTGCAGGTAATCTAAACTCCATTGAATCATTACAGAGGGACTTGGACAGCATACAGGCTTGGTCAGATTTATGACAGATGAAATTTATTGTCAGTAAATATAAAGTATTACACATAGAAAGTGAAAATGTTAGGTTTGAATACACAATAAAATTGAAAGTACACCTTATGAGAAAGATTCAGGAGTTGCACTGGACATCATCAACTTCCAGACAATGTTCAGAAGCCATTAAGAAGGTGAACGCCATATGTGTAGAGTACAAGTCATCTGGAGTATTGTGTGCAGTTTTGAACTCCAGGCTACAAAAAGGACATAGCAGCAGTAGAAAAAGTCCAGAGATGAGCGACCAGGCTGATTCCAGGGCTACTGGGAATGAATTATGAAGAAAGATTAAGCGAGAAGTCAAGCAAAATGACACCTTTTATTGGCTAACTACAACTACAACTATTGTAAAAAGATTACAATATGCAAGCTTTCGAGGCAACTCAGGCCTGCTCTTCAGGCAAGATGTAATCTTTTAGTTAGGCAATAAACAACAACAACAACATTTATTTATATAGCACATTTTCATACAAAAAGTAGCTCAAAGTGCTTTACATAATGAAGAAAAGAAAAATAACAGACATAATAAGAAATTAAAATAAGACAACATTAGTAAGGTCCGATGGCCAGGGTGGACAGAAAAAAAAAAAAAAAAAAACTCCAGAAGGCTGGAGAAAAAAATAAAATCTGTAGCGGTTCCAGGCCACGAGACCACCCAGTCCCCTCTGGGCATTCTACCTAACATAAATGAAATAGTCTTCTTTATAGTTAGGGTTCTCACGGAATCACTTGATGCTGATGGTCATACAGACTTCTGGCTTTGAATCCATCCATCATTGTTGGAACATCATGGTACTTTGAGTTGCACCACCACCAAAAGGATACCGGAAAAGGAAACAGAAGAGAGAGTAGGGGTTAGTACAGATTTTAGAGCCACCATGAATAGTTATTATAATGAATTGGATATACAGAGTATCAGGATTAAATTACAGTGAAGTTATGAGAAGGCCATGTTAAAGTAATGTGTTTTCAGCAGTGTTTTAAAGTGCTCCACTGTATTAGCCTGGCGAATTCCTATTGGCAGGCTATTCCAGATTTTAGGTGCATAACAGCAGAAGGCCGCCTCACCACTTCTTTTAAGTTTTGCTCTTGGAATTCTAAGGAGACACTCAGTTGAGGATCTCAGGTTACGATTTGGAATATAAGACGTCAGAAATTCCGATATATAAGATGGGGCGAGATTATTTAAGGCTTTATAAACCATAAGCAGAATTTTAAAGTCAATCCTGAATGACACAGGTAACCAGTGTAGTGACATCAAAACTGGAGAGATGTGCTCGGATTTTCTTTTCCTGGTTAGGATTCTACCAGCTGCATTCTGCACTAGTTGCAAATGATTGATGTCTTTTTTGGGTAGACCTGAGAGGAGTGCGTTACAGTAATCTAGTCGACTGAAAACAAACGCGTGAACTAATTTCTCAGCATCTTTCAATGATATAAGAGGTCTAACTTTTGCTATGTTTCTTAAGTGAAAAAATGCTGTCCTAGTGATCTGATTAATATGCGATTTAATATTTAGATTACAGTCAACAGTTGCCCCTAAGCTTTTTACCTCCGTTTTGACTTTTAATCCTAATGTATCCAGTTTATTTCTAATAGCCTCATTGTATCCATTATTGCCAATCACTAAGATTTCAGTTTTCTCTTTATTTAACTTGAGAAAGTTACTATTCATCCATTCTGAGATACAAGTTAGACATTGTGTTAGTGAATCAAGAGAATCAGGGTCATCAGGTGCAATTGATAAATACAGCTGTGTGTCATCAGCATAGCTGTGGTAGCTCACGTTATGCCCTGAGATAATCTGACCTAATGGGAGCATGTAGATTGAGAAGAGCAGCGGACCCAGGATAGAGCCTTGTGGAACACCATATAGGATATCATGTGTCTTTGAGTTGTAATTATCACAATTAACAAAGAATTTTCTCCCTGCCAGGTAGAATTCAAACCAATTTGACACATTAAGACAATTTAAGAATAAAAGGTGTCATTTTGCTTGACTTCTCACTACATTCATAATGGCTAACACAGTACAACAGCCTAGTACTGAAGAAAGATTAAAGAAGCCGAGCCTTTTCAGTTTAAGCAAAAGAAGATTAAGAGAAGACATGACTGAAGTGTTTAAAATTATGAAGGGAATTAGTACAGTGGATCGAGACTGTGACTTTAAAATGAGTTCATCAAGAACACAGGGACACAGTTGGAAACTTGTTAAGGGTAAATTTCACACAAACATTAGGAAGTTTTTCTTCACTCTGAGAACCACAGACACTTGGAATAAGTGACCAAGTAGTGTGGTAGACAGGAGGACTTTAGGGACCTTCAAACCTTGAATTGATGTTATTTTGGAAGAATTATGTGAGCTTTGTTGGGTTGAATTGCCAGATCTCATCTAGATTTGTCTAACAGAAGCAAAATGTATATTTAAAAAACAGTAAAAGCAATACTTATAAGACAATTCCTTCAACATTCGATGACCAACTGCAGGGACAATCTCTTTCACCTCTGTATAAAGAACTAAGAGTGGTCCTGGCCATCAGCTCTGACATCATAGTGACCTTGCCTTTTCATGATTCCACCAAAGAGTACCAGGAATATCAGAACTCTTTAAAACACAATACACAAGTATCGAACAATAAACAAACATAACAGAAATAACACAAAAACATGAAAAATAAGAACTCAAGAATAAAAAAAGCAACAATAAAAAGGATATGAATGAGCCCTAACCATAGCATTACAATGTTGTCCTTTTACGGATTTATCCATTTTCTTTCATCTGAAAAATATTAAATAAAAAAACTTTTGTGCTCCTCTGACCAATGAAGGTGCGTCTTATTTATTCTGCGGTGCCTTTTCATCACCTTTATCAGTCCTTTATGTTACTACAAGCAAATTCACATCTGCCACTTGTTTTCCATCCTTTCAAAAAGTAGAATGCAGAAGGGTCCATAAGCTATAGTCAGCCGCACCAAGCCATCCTGCCTGGTCAGCATCAGTTTTCTGATTCTTTAATTTTAAATGAAAAATTTCTACCAGTGTGATTGCGTGATGCAAGATGAGGAAAAATGTGATTATTTCATGAGCAGCGTAAATATGTCCTGTGGTGTGAAGATGTCATAACACTAACTGTTATTTTTTCTCAATTCTGTGTTTTCTTTTGTTACTGTAGGTGCCAGTCCAAGCTTGCCAAATCCTTACCAGCTGATGATAGACCAATGTGCCACCCATACTGGGAGGAAGGAGATTTATCTATGCCTCTTCCTTTTGATCTTCAGAGCACAATAGCACACCTGGAGGAAATTGTGACATCTACAGGTGATTTAAAGGTCTAACAAAGTAATATTGTTGACGGGATTGCTTCTACCTGATCTCACTGCTGATGGAGCCTTTCATTTGAGAGCAGTAGTAGTTTAATATATGAAAGACATAAATCAGCATAAAGGCTACGGGCAAACAGTTTATCTTTGCTTATTAGACAGTCAGTGGAAACAGGACACATTCATGTTAGTGATGGGGAGGCTGCAGGCCACATGTTGTGTGGTGGTCTGTGAGACATATCCCATGTGTTAGCTAAATCCCGCAATATGAGAGTGTGGCACAATTATTAACACTACTGAGGAAAACTTTTGGATGCTATGTTTCTGTTTCACTCACTTTTCACTTACCAGACAGTCTGAATGGATGCAGAGTAAATAGACTGCTGCAGATCACTGTCATCTGAGCCTTTCAAATGGCTGCTTTGTGATTTCAGCAAGTGGTGTGCTCATTTAATCAAATTCTTCTGCTGATATCGGTATTGACTTGGAATTATTTACTTTGTAAAATAGTATACTCCGTTATTGAAAATCAGTCCTTTGCCTTTTTAATCTTTTAAAGTACTGAAGATGATTTTGGTTGTAAAGGACTGTCGCACCTTCACTGTACTGCTAATTTTCAATTCCATTTTCACAGAGAATATGATTCAGAAGTCTTTGCTGTATTTGGCAGTGGTCCACTGTGCCCCCCTGCTGAATTTCACCGTCATGATGTTAAACGTCACACTTTAGACCTCCTAAAGTTAAGTTACAAATCAAGTTAAAATATGTTGTTCTACCAGAGCATTAAGAACACACTCCTCAAATTCTAAAAGATTCCTAACAACATGAAAATAAATATTTTAAAATACTGCGTAGCACAGAAAGATGAATGGAGCTGTATGGTGTAGAGTTTTGGGAACTGGAAGATAATTTACATGGGCGCAGGTTAAATCCTTACGATGAACTCGCTGTGAGCTTCTTCAAGATGAATTTCACCTTCCAAAATGTGAAAATAAAACCAAATGTTTGCAATATCTATATGCATATAGTCATATGTATATTTTTGTATATATTCATTATTCACATATGTGTGTATATACTGTATATAGACAGAGAGAGAGAGATAGATAGGTAGATATTTTTTGTCCACAGGATGACAAACTTTACAGAAGCTCAAGAGAGAAAAATGTCTGTCTTCTGTACTGGAGAGCTGTTGCTGCTGCTGTGAATAACAGGCTTGTATGTGGCAGCAAGAAGATCAGAGCAGTCAATCCAGTTATAGATTTGAAGGCATTAACATTTGAATACAGCAGGTTCAGTTTGTTGTGTTCACAAAAGGAACTACCATTATATATAATACTAGCCGTGGTACCTGTTGAAGACAGGTAATAGAACAATTAAATAACATTTGCTATCTCTTGCCCTACCTTCAGCGCCTTTCCTCTGTACTTGCTCATGTGCGTCTCTTCACTGGCATGCCATCTCTCGAGCATGTTCACGTAAAGCCTGTTTGTGAAACTCTGTCATTATTTTCGAGTTGCCTTTCTCAACTCCAGTATGGTTTTATACTCTTAATGTCTTTGAAGGTGACTCGGTCAGCGTGCGTTTTTACTCCTCCTTGTTCATCTCATACTCACACTTCCCTATTTGTCACATCACTAAAGCCAAATTGACCAACCAGATTGCTCTGAGGGACTGGACACACAGACGTTGGTGTTTTATTATGTAGTAGATATAATAATCTGTAAAATAAAGACGACAAATCATCAAGCAGAGTTGGTGCATCATGGGCTCCACTCTTTAATGATATTGACTTGTCCCTTATTAAATAGAAAGTAGCACAGTGTGCAGTGTGTTTTGTTTGATTTTTGACAGCGAATTTGATGGTGCTCTGCTTATGTAGCCGATGTACCAGGTGAGGCTGTGGAGCTTGGATGACATCGCAGCTCATCTTAGTGGTCAAAGTCTTTTTGGCTGAGAAATGTTAGGCTGCTGTGCAACTTTCAGATTATTCCCCTTTACACCTCTCTGTAGGAGCCTTGAAGGACAGAATTATACTATATATAATGTAAAAATTTAACGCAATTGTACTGCTTCAACTTGAACGTTATTGCTAGACAGCCTGGCGTGTTATACCAATACACGTAACAACGTTAATACAGTTTACACAATGTACAGTATGTCACAACATCACAACATTGCATACTGTAGTAGTGGAAAGTATATTGAACAAAACACATATACATAAACAATATAGTAATGCAGAGTTATTCACCTGCCCAGTAATATATCAAGTAAGTCCTTATTAGAGAAACACAAAATAAATATAATTTAGATTGGATTGAGGAGTGTAGAAGTCAGGAAAAGACGGAGTTGAATCACACACCTTGCTTAACCAGGGCGACTGCAGTAGGAAAGAAGCTCTTTATGTGTCCTGTAGTTCTTAAATTTAGTGACCGTTTCCTTGAAAGTAATAACTGAAAGAGATGGTTGCCCGGGTGAGTGTAGTCTTTGATTAAATTTCCTGACCTGAGATGTATACAAGACCTCAATGGAGTCCAGTTTCAGTCCTACAATCTTTTCTGCTGTCCAAATAACACGCTGCATTGTCATACCAGAGTGTTGTGAAGAAAATGAGAATGCTTCCAATGATTGAACCTACAAAAATGTGCCACACTCAGTGGGATATGGTAAACTTTTTAAGTTGACAGAGAAAAGAACATCATCTGCTGAGCTTAGTTTATAAGTGCAGTTCTGGTTTTGTCCCAGTTCACACTGTGAGTGATGGTTGTGCCAAGGAATTCAAACGACTCCACCCTGTTGACAGTGACATCTTTTCTAACCAGGGGTGAGGGAGGTGAGACGTGTCTCCTAAAATCCACACTCATTTCCACTGCTTTCAAGATATTCAAGTTAAATTATTATCTGTGTGCTTCGGATAGCACACTGTACGTTGTGCAAGGGAGTTCTGCAATGTAAAACATGTTAAACAGTGTTTAACTACAGACAAATAAACCTGGGAAGTTGAGTTCAGCACAACATGCAGCTGGTTTGGCAAAAGACCTGCTAAGACAATTATTTCTTGTGAATGATATAATTAAAATGATTGACAAAGCAGAGAATCCATCTTTGTGTTTCCAAATTTATTTAAGGCTGTTCTACTTTTAACATTAAATCAGCCTAGACTGTAGCCATTAAGTTGTAAATGCTGCAAAATGCATTTGTGACTTGGACTTCTCATGCAGTTTTAAGTCTAAATCATTAACAGTAAACAAGCTCATACCTAATAAATATGTGTTTAAAAATGGTGGCAATGCTCTGTACATCCTTCTGAATAGTCAGATAAAGCAGACCAGCATTACATTTGGTCTTTTCTTGAGTGCTCTGCTAACTCTTGATGTTGTTGGCTGTAAGCAGTGGCGGTCTTTATCACGGATGGCATTTCTACAGGTACCTTAATGATGTGTATTTTAGTTTAGCTTTAAAAGATATACACATGCCGGGATATTTGAAACATCATAAATAATAACATAGCCTGTGTCTCAATATAAAGTTTTACAGGTATCTTAAAAAAATCATTGTTTATGTTCTGTTGTCATCAGGCATTGAAGAACATCTCTGAATGAGTTCCTTAAGAGCAGATATCATCAGAAAACAATGGCTCTGGATACTGATCTCTCAGGTTGTCATCACTTGCTGTAAAATGGAATCCATCTTTCAAGGACTGGTTGTACACCAACACTTTTAAAATCAGATGGGCGTCTGCTGTCATTTGACCTTTTTCTACAGCATTTGCCTGTTCTGACACTTTTTAGATCCTCCTGTTTGTCACTTTTTTAAAGTGCTACTCTTGCTTTTTCTGCTATTTAGTTTTTCCTCACCATGTAGTTCTCAGTTTCAATATGGTACTAAATTCAAGTGTGTGTGTTATGTCCCAGTTACTTGTAGCATTCATCTTGAATTTCCTAATAGGTAGAAGTTTCCTCTGTCCCAGATGTCTCCAAGACCTTCACAGGCAGTGCTCTATTTTATTTGAAGGAGGCAGTCAGAACTGAGATATGTCTTCATCAGTGTATTCTGTGCTCAAATCCTTACTGGAAGAGGCAGACACAATATCTGTTCTCTTGTATTATTTTGACACGTTACGTGTTTGTAACCTCCATTAATATTCTACAATTCTTCAGTTTTTGTTTTTGCTGGAGAAACATTATTTGCATATCAGTGCTATAAAATTAACACTTCTGGTTATGCAGAGACCTTTACCAGATTTTAAATAGATTTTTAACCTCATCTAAAATAAGATTACACCTTTAATAGCTCTGTGCAAGTCATACACATTTCTTACAGTATCTACTTCTGGATAGATTAAAACTCCAGAACAACAAAGGTGTCTAGGCATGAAAAACATAATGATGATGCAAAGCCTCCATGAAATAAGCATGCAAGCCTGTTTTTATCGGGACAGAAAACTGAACTGGATGATTCCCATCTAGCATTGAATTCCACCTGAAGTCCTGGGCGAGAATTACGAAAGGGATGCTTGAGAGAGGCCATATCCGACTTTGAAGAGACAATGTTAAGGAATGGTGAGGATGTTTTCTTCCATCATCTACTTGTGAACAACTGTTCCTCCTTGCTATTGTTGGTAGTATGTTCAGTTGAGTGTGTCATCCTAGTAGAAAAAATAAATTTATACTTAGTAAAAGTGTTTGGCATTTTCTTGAGTAGACTTCATTCCTCACTTCATCGTTTGTCCAGTTGGGTTTGAAGAATGATCTTCTGCAATTAAACACACATAAGACTTCTGTAGTCGAAACTCTATATTGCCACTTCAGTAAAATATAGAAATGTTAAGAGTCTCTGGGCTGGTGATGATTGCATTGATCGGTGCAAAATGTAAAATGTCTACTTAGGTTTTTTCACGTTGCATTTGTCCTTTAGTTTTTTTTATTATTATTATTATTATTTTCTTTTAATGTAATCAGAAGGTATAAAGCATTGTAATTTGTGTCCTGCCATTTTGGAATCAATACTTTGAGTGGTACAGTTCTACATGCAAACCCATCCAGTCCTGTCTTGCAGTAGGAAGTCACTTCCCCACCACTAGTGATCAGTATGTGGGCTGGAGGTTTCAGACCAGTTAAGTAGGTATAATAAAATATGCATCTCATTAATTAAAAAAGAACAAATTGGTATTAGTGGGCTCCTTTCAAAAAAATGTTAGGGGGTGCGCGATTAAAACTGTTATGAAAACTCGGGTCGCAAATACAGTGGACCCTTGACTTACGAACTCAATTCGTTCGCAAGGGCTGGTTGTAACTCAAGTTGGTTGTAAGTCAAGACTATTTTTCCCATAAGAAATAATGGAAATGCCCTTAATGTGTTCCGAACCACCCATAGCAACACTTACTTAACTTTTTTTAATAGAAAAGGGTTGTATAATGTTCATAATTTACCAAAAACACCAATACTTTTTCTAATGTACTAACCAAAAAGTTATAAAAAGTGCCTAGCCTACCAGAAACAACAATTTCATACTGTACTCACCATTTAATTTCACATCTTTGGGCTGCAGGAAGGGAGGAGGAGAATGAAATGGAAGGTGGTTATTGTTTGGAAGGAGCCTCCTTATACAAATCTTTTCTTTGTAAAATTGTCGAGATGGTGAATTTCGACATGCTGTACATATTAGCGAGATCGGTCACACGAACACCACTCTCAATATTTCTGCACAATTTCCTTCTTCGTTTCGATTGTGATCGCTTTCTTTACCTTCATTACCTTCTCTTCCTTCCTTAGCAATTATCGAAAAAAATTTATATAAATCACTGCACTGACCGAAATTACGTCCACATGTATCAGGGCTCCAACTGACGCTTACAAATGCTCTCGGCTGTTTGTTTGCAATCGCGCAAGCTGATACAAGTGACCACATTCAGGTCGTAACACAAGATGTTGGTCGTAAATCAAAACAAAAATTTTGGTAGTACATCAAGTTGTTCACATATCAGGCCGGTCGTATATCAAGGGTCGACTGTACTTAAAGGTTGAGAAACGCTGTCCTAGCGGATGTTTATGATTACCTGCAGAAGCCTTCTTTATTCTTCCGTATGGTGGCCTGTTCTTGAGTTGCAGCCAAAGAACTACAACTAGCATTTGCACAGAGTGTCTCTGCATTGCTAGCTTATGAGAGTATGGAATACAAAGAATGTATTTGATGACCCATCATGTCAAAATTGTCAGTCCACCATCAGGTGCTGCTTTCTTTTTTATCTTCCTTGTTATTAGATGCATAACTGACTCGATGTCCAACGGTTGATTAATGGACCGATATTGCTTGGCTCCATTTCTTGGTCTTCTTGTCTTTTTAAACAAATCTTTATCTTTATGTGTACTCATTATGTAACCAGTAATTTGTATCTGTATTGTACTTGAGAACTTCTCACAGTGCTCTGTGCCTGCACTCAGTGAACAGCACTATACAAAAATAAATGGAATTGTATTAAACCAATGTGACAGAAAGCCTGTTGTTTTATCAGTATCTCATCATGCCCTGTGTGTCTTTGTTTTAACAGATGAGCTCTACTTTTCTGGAAGTAGCTAAGCTGCGTTACACCAAAGCCAAATGAGCTTCAGGAGACACAGTGTGGGGCCCAGTGCTTTTCAGCATAGCTACAGCAACAATCCTCATGTTGCAAATATCTGCCAACCTGGGCTGGAATTACAATGCACTGAGCTTTTTATCACTACACTATAATGTGTAATGGAAAAAAAGAAACTCATCCAAGTAAATGTAGCATTTAACTTGTCGTCAACTGTAGCAGATGATGCTGTAATAAGCTAGTGCCATTTTGCAGGATTGCAACCACCAGGACACAGCTCTTCAGTCTGGCAGACAGTGGTACATATTGTCATAATTCCTACCATTTGAAAATCACGAAATAAGATGCAGGCCTCTTCAAAACAAAAGCCAGACTGATGCATCCAAAGAGCAAGTCACACCACCACAGACAAGATGGCCTCAAACTCAAAAGATAGGCTTATGACCTGCAGAGGCCTAAAAATGAAGCCTTAAACATTTCGAAAATGCCCTTTAGAAAGGACAAAGCTTAATTTAAAAACAACTGACACAAATGACAAACAAAATCAAGTTTCTTTATATCTAAAGAATATTTTTAAAGATTGAGAAAGAAGAATAAGAAGGCAAGACAGGAACAAAAGTAGCAAAACTTGGTTTTGACCAAAACACAAACTCAAAGCACACAGATTCAATGAAATTACAAGACAGGGAACTGTATATTTAGACAAAAGTCAGGGATCAAATTCAGTTAATCCAAGTGAAGCAAAAAGATAAAAAAAACACTAAAACATTATTCTAAATAAGAAAGGAATAATACTGCTGGAGCTGGGCTGGTACTCCAGCGGCATAATTTGGTGGCTCTGCCTCCTTCAGCTTCACATAGAGAAGACAGGGCAAAGAACAAGGAAGCTAATCTTTCTAAAATCTTTTCATAATAAAAGACGGAAAAACAAATCATGATGGTCCGCTTTCCGTTATCTTAAATATCATACTTTATGCACTGTAAATATTCTATTTGTGTAGACTGCTGGATGTCCTGTTGCTTTTCATTACTCCCTGTTGGTTTGTGTACTTATTTTACTTTATTTCCCATTTTACTGTATGTGTGACTGAGACAACATGTCAGAATGCATATGTCAGAAAAGATCTTGCATGCTGACCTCAAAAATGTGATATGCCCAAATCTACTATGTCAACTCCCTATTGCAACGAAGGCTTCAAAAGTGGAGCACAGTGTAGTGCACCTCTACTGAGGCAGAACAAGACAGGAATTCGAAAGGGACTCGTACAAAGACATCTTACTGCGTTTTATTTGCCAACTCCATTACTGTATTATGTCTGTGGAGGTAAATTGTTTTTTCAGTAGCCAAAAATTTAGTATAGTTTTGTTTTGCATTATTGATTCTTGTTTTTATGGTCATTTCCGCTGCATTTTCTATATATGAAGAGAATAACCAGTAAGGCCTGTTTTTGTGTTTTTGACAGAGTGCTCTAATGGCTAATTTAGAGGATTTTAAACCTCAGTATGGTCAGTTCAGTGGCTGACTCACACCACCTCAACCTCTATCACCACTAAATTAATACCAAAAAAGAAAAACGTTCATTGCAGTATAGAAGGTACCAGCATGCTGTAATTATGGTATATGAACCGGTGCCACCTGCTCTGTGCACAAGACCTCCAGAGTCATGTAGGTCAACTCCACACCAAAGCTGTGCTGGATCAGCTGTCCATGGTCTACATTGGATCACATGACACAGGTAAGAACTTGTTTGCAGTTTAGCAGGCAAATTTAAAAGGCTGAAGGAATAAAATCAACTATGCACTAGTCCTGACAAAATGGAGGAGTTCAGAAGTTTAAATATAGGGCTCAAGTCATGGTGTGTAGATTTGTGGGGATGTTGGGACAACTTTGTTTAAAGGGTGTGGATTACGTGCTACATGTACTGGAGGTGCACTGAAGTCCTGGGTAGGGTGTGCTTTATAGAGAATTGTGGGAGGCAGGGGGTACAAGATGGTCCAGGTGTAATAATACTAACAGCAATCCAGGAGACTTTACAAATCACTAACCAGCAATGAAGACCTAAGATGTACAGTAGTCAACAAATGGTAAAGTCCAGTCCGGCAAGGGCGGCAGTGACCCTCATGAATGCACCAATGTCCTCTCCTACATGACATCTCACTTTGCAATGTGCGAGTCACCACCACCATACACTCCGCAGCCCAAATAACAGATCTTCTCTGCTATCGATTCATTCTGGGTGCTTAGATGTGTGAAAAGGGTTATTAATTTGTTGTCCTTTTTGCTTGACTGGTAAGAAATGTGGACCACATGTACTTATTTTTCATAGTGTGCAGGATTTTTGCTAGATTAAGTTAATATTGAGATCACCAAGACATTTTAGAAACTTTAACAGATCAATGTTAGAAATTGGAAACCTTTTACTTTATTTGACAATTTTGAATTCCATTGAGGAATACACAACAGTGCTAATAGCAGTAACACAGAGAACGATGGAATGGAATGCAAAGTGAGATGTCCCACAATGCAGAAGGGTAAGTAACAAAGCAAGGTGCACCTTTGCCCGTCAGCTGATGCCACAGAGGCTAACTGCTTAGGGCTTCTGAACGAATCCATCTTGAGGCTCTATTTTTTTGTGAAGACTGAGTTTGTTTGCCTCATTTCTGAAATACTAACATATTGCCCTATAAAGTATGTGTCTTCCAGCCAGTAATTCATGTAATTAATGCTAACAGTGGGAGGTGATGTCCATGAAAACGGCAAGCGCATGGCCCTTTGTATGCTGAAGCCTGGGTCACTGAAACAGGTCACTTAGAGGAAGGCTAATGAGAGGCTCTAACACGTTTACTGTTTAATTCTCCTGGGCAGTTTTAGAGTCCTACACTAATTTATTCTCTCATTCCCCTGAGGAAGCCACACATTCTGGTGGCAGTAAGCTCCAACGTGACTGATTGATGAGAGCATATGTGCTAACCTCTTCCATATCACACTTGTGCAGGGACGGAGAAGCTCCACGGCTGATGATGTGCTGACTCCTATCTGATTGGCCATCACACTATACAATGTTAACATCTACTTGTCAGCTTCATTAGACCAGGGCTTCTCAAAATGTTTTAGACCAGGAGTATCCAGCTCTGATCCTAGAGAGCCACAGTGGCTGCAGGTTTTCATTCCAACCACTTCCTTACTTGCTGATGAGTTTTTACTGCAAATTGACTTCTTTTTCCTTAAGTTTGTCTTACTGTTTAAGACTCAGACTCCTTAATTGTTCCAATAAAAGATATAAATCAAGCCAACACATGAAGAGCTAACCTGTGTTCATCGTACAATATCTGAAAATAAAGAAAGGTGAAGATCTCAGTAATGTTGATCTGCTCAGGTCACCAAAATAATTTGACGGTGGTCTTAGGAAATTGAAAATTACCAGTTTTGGAAATGTCTGCTGTGGCAGAATGAGAGAACCAACAAGCCATGGAAGCAAATAACGGGTTTAATTAACAAGATCAATTGGTTTCTAATTAAGAAACTGGTTGGCTAAGGCACTGACTTATCTAGTCATCTGTTGGCTAATTTCACATCTTATTTTTGTTTGGCTGCCATTTAAGGGAAGAAGAAGCTATTCACAGAAATGAATCTTAAAAACAAGGCAACTAAAATGAAGGAAAACAAAATCGATTAACAGAAGACATTCTTCACTGATTAAGAAAGTGACAGAAAGGAAAACTTACAGCCACTGCAGCCCTCAAGGATTGGAGTTGGACCCCCTTTTTCAGACTGAGGATCGCAGACTAAGTGGCAAGTGAGAGGAGGCCATTTGTTTAGCTTATAGTTAAACTGTCCTAATGACACATCCAGATTCTTCTTGTTTGTTCCCAATTCCCACAGCTCCTTGTGTAAAAAAAGATGCTTCCTGGCTGCACTTCCCCTTAATTTCTACTGATGTCCTCATAAATGCAAATGAGTTCTGCTGGATCTCCTTATTCATTGCCTTTGAGGATTTTAAAGACATGGATTAGGTCCTCACACAGTCTCCTCTTCTTGAAACTAAACAGACTTAATTCTTCATGTGTGTTGGAAGTGGACATGTCCTTAAGTCCTGAGATGCACCTGGTTGCTCTCCTCTGCAAAGCTTCAGGTGCTGCTGTGTTTCTTGTGCTTTCTCAGTTCCTCCAACTCACCTCCATATTCTGTGAATGAATAATATTATATAGTCAATGTAAGAATTTGAATATCACACCACCCACTCCACAGCATAGATGGATCTGCTGAAGCCCATGGTGCTGCTCTTTCGAAATTGGCATTTTAAGGGCATGAGTTTTAATAATAATAAAAATAATTATTGTACATTTAATTTTTATAAATATAAAGATAAGCACAGAACTCACAAAGCTTTGAATTAGAATAAAATAATCCAGAATTAAAATCTAATCTAACAAGAAAACCATTAGCAATTAAGACAATTTGTGATACAAATGCTAATCCTCCTGAGCTCCTGGACTGTAAGGAGGGTCAGAATGTCACGTTAAGTTTAATGCCTTCCTGAACAAAGGAGTTTTAAGTATAATGGCAAGAGCCAAGCAGACTACTCACAGACCTACCAGAGGCAAAGCAACTCGCTACAGAAGCTGCCCGTTAAAGTTCTCCTACTTCTGGTAGAGTGAAGAAACCTCATCGTTATGGACCAGGTATGGTGGCTCTGAGAGAGCTTCACCGCTACCAAAGCTGTACCGAGCTCCTCACCTGCTAGCCCCCCTTCCAGTGGCTGCAAGCGATTCCAGAGCTCGGCCGTCATGTCTCTGCAGGAGGCGATTGAGGTGCTGTTCATGCTAAGAGAGTGACTGTCATGCCTAATGCCATCCAGTTGGCCTGCCAAATCCAAGGAGAAGGTGCGTGAAGGAAATTTCAACTTGAAACATGGCACCGTTCAGTTTTCCATCATTCTTACAGGGTCGAGGCTGTCAAAAACGGGGCCTGTTAAAGCCCATTGAGGAATTACTTGTGTGATTTTGGGCTATGCAAGAAATAAATTGTTGTTGTTCTCCTTTATAATAAATTGTGACTGATGTGTCGAGAATGGAGTTCACATCCTGCTGCCCGGTGTTTGTGACTTTCTGTGTCTGGGATCAGAACTTCTAAGCAGATTGCTGGGTGCTGATCTTTTCAGCTAGCTTTTTGGATGCACTTGTAGGGAACGTCAGCATTTTTCTGGTGTAGCCTTATCAGAAGGCAGTTAAAAGGAAAGAACAAAAGTATCTGGAAAAGATTTAGATGGAGGAAAAAATGCTGAGAGCCCAGACTGTCCAGCAGTCCTGTCTGCCTTGGACGCTGTCCAGTCTGCTTGCCGAAACTCGATCCTCACAGATTCAAAGTGAGCCACTGGCAGGCCTCACAAAGCTCTTATTTACATAATGATAACCATTTTGTCTGATAAAGTGATTATAATAAAAAGTAGCATTTTGCAGCGGCATTAGCCATACGTCTTGTGATTAGGGGAGACAGAGCTGCGCATTTTTGATTTTTCCGCCGAGCTGCCCGGACAGCCGGAGATAATTGAGTCATCTGCATTCCATCTCTAATGGATGAGAGACCTGTTTAATATTACGGCTGGCTCTTGTGACTCACCGGCCCTGGGAGAAGACCGCCTGCTTCACAGGCAACGGGGCAGGGCGACTTTAAATCCTCATTGGGGAGGACAGGCCTGACACTGTGATTTAGGTGGTGGACTTTTAAAGTCTTAATCAGCTACATGGAATCAGCGAGAACACAACGCTACACCTCGTTTGTGGTGACCATGCCCTCCACTGTTGATTACACCACAATTGCTGACTTTCTTTTTTTTTAAGGGTCCCACCCTTGAGCCTGTTGTTGTGAACTTTGATAGTTTACAAGTGACGCCATGATTGACACAGCCTTCAGAGGTAGCTCTGCCATCTTACTGATTTCTTGTTGCATTCCCTCTGCCAATATTTATTGTTTAAATATTCAGGTGGGCTATTGAATTTTTAAAATGTTGTTAAGCTCACTTTATTTGACTAATCGTGAGGAGTCTGCCCGTTTCATTTAGGGAAATGTGACAGGACTCACTGCGACCTCTCCTTGGTTCTCCCTCCTCAGTCGCTCCTCACTGTGTACACAGCACAGCGCAGCCGCTCCGCCATCATCCCCGGTGCCAGCAGCCTTCCTTCATTTCATTTTGGCTGGCGACTTCAAAACAATTAAGCCTGCTTCTCACCTGGCTTTCAGCTGACCTCAGGTTGCGCTTCGGTTAAACTTAATTGCCTTCCAGTTTGCAAGAGCTTAGAATGCAGGCTGCCGGGCGCCGGCTGTGCCTTCCTCTGCCAGCTATGTGGATATTGAGAGTGATCAGTCAAGTGCCATATTAGATGTGTGCGCCCGAATTATAAACATCATAAATATGGATGAAGGAGAGGGGCTGCCGAGCTCATGAACTTCCAAGTACATCAGCGAGAATGAGTGGCGTAAATGCCCTGCTATTTCTTCTCCTTTATCCTGGCATGTGAAATTCATTTAGGACTCCTAATTGACACCACAGAGTTTATAATTGCTGAATCTCGATTTATTTTCCATTGAGATTAAATGCACGTTCTTTTGTATGCCACTGTTTGGGTCATGTGAATTGCAGCTTTCTTATAGAAGTGAAGTGTTTATAGTAGTTGAGTCATTAATACCACTGCTTCATTGTCCCAGTGAAGGGTTCGACTCCCCCTCTGTGTGATGTTTGCATGTTCTCCTTATGTTCATATGCTGATGATCCTAAACTTGTAAACATTTGTTACTCTTAAACTGACCCAACGAGAGCCTATCCTGCCTCCCATCTTTAGTTGGGTTTGTCATGATTTGAATGCACTTGAAATAGTGAAGAGGTGTGAGGAATCTAAAAGTCCCCTAAACCAGACCTGCCTAGAAGTGGCCTCACCCCATGCAGCCTGACCACCAAACTTCACAGCCAGGCTTCGGCCTACATAGGCCCAAAAAAGAGATTTGGTGGTTATAAATACGAGGGGCCTTCAAATATAAACCGGAATTTATGAGCTACACCTTTTTTATTGAATACTAGACAAAGAGCCCGTTTCAACAACTTAAGATGAAACGGGCATGAGTTTGTGTCAGCAGTGTATGAAGAACAAATGATAAGTAACGAAGAAGTTGTTTTGTAATGATTGTAGTCCGCTTTACACATTACTGTACAGGCTTGTACTGTTAGTTGATGAATTTTCCAGGCCTATAGTATAATATTGAATGATGAATGTTCCAGTACAATATGGAATAGTAATAAGTAAAAGCACCACAAACCTGATATGCAGTGCATCCGGAAAGTATTCACAGCGCATCAGTTTTTCCACATTTTGTTATGTTACAGCCTTATTCCAAAATGGATTAAATTCATTTTTTTCCTCAGAATTCTGCACACAACACCCCATAATGACAACGTGAAAAAAGTTTACTTGAGGTTTTTGCAAATTTATTAAAAATAAATTTGTTACAGCAAAATTGAAATGATAGATAATGGTAATCATTTAATCAATCATTTAAAAAATATATTTTAACATAAACCATCATTAAAGGTTTTATAATCTAGGCAACTTTCAAAACATGTTTCTTGTTCAGCACATCTTTTCTGATTACTTCATTTGCTCTTTTTGGGGTTCTTTTTAATCACAGATAATTTTTGATGTGTTTTATTATTAGCCACTTCTGAAATTAAATACAGTGGGACCTCGGTTTGCGAGTAACTTGGTTTACGAGTGTTTTGCCAGACGAGCAAAAATTTGTAATAAATTTTGACTTAATAAACGAGCGAGGTCTTGCAGTACGAGTAGTATGTATACGCTTTGTCTGCTGAGCATCATGTGATCACAACTGAGCTGATGGTTCTTCTCTCTCTCTCGCTGTGGGATTGTGGGCAATCGTCTCCTATTCTCTGTTTGAGTCGGCGTGCCTCACTCATATAGTCAACATCTGTACGAGTGTATACTGTTTACTACAGCATTAGCATTGTGACTATGTGTGTGCGCGCGCGCGTACTCGCTCGCTCGCTCGCCTGTGTGTTTATGTGTGTGTGCACGCGAGCGCTCGTGTGTGTGTGTGTGCTGTGACGTGCGAGTCCCCATCTTGCACCCTAAAACAAGTCTCAGTACTTTAGCAACACCAGCTTTATTCAGCTTGAAACAGCAACAGCGCGGTTATTTATACACAGACACAGCAGTCAGGCAGGGCCCTGCACATTTATAACGTTCCTTGTTCCTTGTATCACCCATCGATTGCAGGCGCTTATAGCATGTCCGCGATCTTTTCGGATTCGCTTTTATGGCAAACTGCTACAGCACTGGGAGACTGCGATTGCTTTGGGATGCTCTTCCGCGTGTCGTCCCGTTGGGTGCAATCCCACAAGAGTTTAGAAACTCACTCACGCCAGCCATGATTCTTTTCAAAGGTAAAGTGCAGGTTAATTTGTTTTATGTATTTTTACTTTATATTTTGTATTAATCATTTGTGGAACAAATCATCTGAGTTTCCATTATTTCTTATTGGGAAATTCACTTTGATATATGAGTGCTTTGGACTACGAGCACGTTTCCGGAACGAATTATGCTCGCAAACCGAGGTCCCACTGTATATAGTTATTATTCATTTTAGCATTAACGCAATGCCATTTTGTTTGTAAGCTCAGCTATTCTGAATGTCAGGGTGTGGCTTCTGGTTGCTGGGGGGTGTGGTCCTGGAAGTCCGATCATGTGATGTCATCGACTGGACGTCTCATAAGCCCTCGTGACGGGTCATTGTGTATCTGAAATTGGTTGTGATTAAGGTTGACTTGAGTGATGTGTTTGAATTATGGCCTTTGACCTTCTTGGGTGGTCTTTCTACTTTTTGGGGTTTTCTGATTTTTTCAAGCATGAGTTTAAAAAAGCAGGTGGGTTTGCTCGTGCCGCAACTCAGCTGAACCCCTCATTCCTTTCATTTTCCTTTGCTGATTTTCTATCAGGGCACTGAAAGAGGGCACAATCCCAAGCTGGCTAACAAATTAACCATTGGCTTTAACAATAAACAGCACAAGCCCAGGAGTAATTGAACATGGCATGGCTGCTGAACACCATTTGGATTATCTGAGGACTTTGCTTCCAGTGCTGGACTGTAAAGATCACCAGTGGACAGCACGTGACTGGATGGCATAAATCTGAAGCCATGGAGGCAAATAAGCAGGCGGCCAAGTCCAAGGTCTATGCTTTTAACTCAGATATAAATGGGAGCAGCCCCAGCATCTCTTCTCCACCAATGTAATTTCTGGCCACCTTTGACTGCAGTGCAAGGATGTCCTTTTAACACCCGTAATGGAGTAGGGACTGGAAATGTGGAGACTCTGTGGTCATTCGCGCACTTTAACTGGGGGTGACTGCACTTTGACAGAATTCGTCAAAGGGCTGCTGGACTCGCTAGATCTTCTTCAAGGTGTGACTGACAGATGAATTAATTCTGCATCTGGAAAGAATTAAAATGAGCACCCATGACGGTTTCAGAGGGGACTATAGAGTTGTATACAAGTGGCAGAGAGGTCCTCTATCTTGACCGGTGGGCCTAAATAGAATTTACTTCACTTTAGGCACGAGAGCAATCACTGGGTGTGCTGTTTTAAATAATGGCTTTGCGGTGGGCCATAGCAAAAATCTTTTAATGTAGCCAAGGGGGTGGCTGTCACCTCCGGTAAAGGAGATGCCTTTCGCTGAAGTTGATTAAGTTTCAGCCGCTCAGACCGAATGCCACTTGGTTAATTGTTTTCTGTCAATAAAATAAAATTGCTAGCTTGTCTTTGCAAGTAATCAATGGCAAAGTGTTTCTTTTTGCGTAAATCTGTTTTCCGGTGCGTCGCTTTTAAATGTGCATCTTTGCAGGGGATTTTGTAATCCAAGCAACATGCTTACCACTCAGCAGACCCCGGAGCCTGAGAATTAATTTCATAACATGCCATTTATTTGCTGATTCCTCTGTCGATTCTCCTGCCCCTCTCATTGATTACTGTTTAAAGAAATATTGAGAATCAATCCAGCAACCTTCTCGGCATCCGTCTTTATTAAGTTAGATGTAAAGTGGAGAGCATCGATATCCTGACTTTGCTTTTAAAGTGTCTGCACAACCCCCCCAGTGACCTCCTGTCGCCGTGTTATCCTTCAGTAGGAATGTCGAGAGATTCGCAGAGTGTGGCTGGGCCTCGCCATTCTTGTCCGGTCAGATCTGCTTTGGCAAACCGGGGCTGAACAATGCAGTCCCCATGGATTGAGGGGCCAGTAAATGACCAGGTGTGGCAGAAGGAATGGGCCACCCCACTGCTCAGGTCAGGGTGATCATCAGCTGTTTCGAGGCGTACAGCCGCTAAAACCCAGAGGTGTGTGGCACGCTGATTTTTCTTGTCCAGTCCTGACAGTCAAAGATCAAAGCCCATCCTCTGTGCCCAAACTACAAAAGACTCGCCTGCTTAAGTCATCTGTTTCCGGGCTTCTAATGTTGAACAGGACCGTCAGGGTGACTGTGACCTGAGCTGACCTCTGAGGAGCCTAGAAAATCATTCAATTCCTTCTGACATTTTCAGAAGACATAGAGAGCAACAGCAGATGCCTCTGATCCACAGGATGCTCCTTGTGCAGCTGGAGAGCTTGGAAGGGGGACAGATTGAAGCGTCTCCTTGCTCTCATTTTGTATTTTTATGGTGACCATAAACGTTGCTTTCTTTATACTTTATACAAATTGAATAAAAGGAAGGGTTATGGAGCTACTGGAAAGGAGGTGAAGTTAGTTTTGTGGGTAGCCTTTGTATCCATAATTTGATTATTTTATATGGCACCTATCACAAAGTTCACCGTCATTGCAGGGTAATATCCATTAGCAGCTGATAGCTGGTCTGAAGATCACTGCAGGCGTGTTCACACTCTTGTGACAAATCAAAAGTTAATTGCTTGCTTTGAATCTCTTGTTAGCTTGGTTGTGTTTTACACAGCAAACTTTCAAGTGAACCAGCTACAGACAAGTCCACAGCTGCAGTGTTGGTCCCCCCCTAGGCTTAAAGTACTGTAGAGCAATATAGAAAAAACTAATCACATATTCAATAACAAGAGATATCAACAAATGAAGACAACTTGAACTAGTGATGACCCCTTGGCTACAACATAACCTGAGCGATGAGGAACAATTGATGGAGTTGAACCTTTTAATTTAAGCAAATGGATATTAAGAGGTGCCATGATTGAGGTATTTAGCATTATGAAGAAAATCAATCATAGCAGCACTTGAAGCTGCACAGTGGAAAACAACCATGTGCATCCGAGGACAGACTCAGAGAATTAAACCTGTTGGCTGCATGGAGACCTAATCCGGGTCTTCAAAATCCTGAAAGGAATCGACAGAGGAGATCCAGTGGAATTCTTTCAACTTATTGATGGGTCACGTACTCACGGATATCAGTGGAAATTAAGTAGCAGTGCATTTAGGAGTGAAGCCAGGAAGCTCTTCTTTACTCAAAGAATTGTGGGAGTCAGGTAAAAACTACCAAGACATGGCATTGAAGCAGAAGCTTGGACCATCTTTAAGAAGCGTCTTGACGAGATATTGGGACAGTTTAGCTATTAGCTAAACAAACAACCTTGATGGACTGAATGGTCTCCTCTCGTTTCTTATGTTCTAGTACAGATGTACTCAGCTGTTAATTTAAATCGAGTTCAACAAGAACACAGGACACAGTTGAACACTTGCTAAGAGAACATTTATCACAAAGAGAACCACAGAAATTTTGGAATAAATTGCCAAGTAGAAATTAAAACATGACGTGATGTCATTTTGGATAAATCAGATGAAGAAGCTGGACAAGCTTGTTTTGTTAATTGGCCTGTTCTCGTCACAGTTGTGTGTCATTTAGTCATGAGGCCTGCCTTCCTTGTTGTTTTGACTTGACGATCTCGTGTCTTTAACCAGACGTGCCGTATTTTCAGACCTTTTCTTTATGTGGTTAGTGCTTCAGATATCAACATCAGCTTTGCCTACAGTGACCCCTGTTCTCCTGCGTTTTGACCTGATAAATCCCCACCATCACCCCCAATGACTGTACAGTGGTCTTTCATTTATTGACCACAGTCATAATTCCTCATCTGGAGGCTCCGCTGATATAGACAGAGGACCACCCATCTGGAGGCGGTGAGTGATTTTGTGTAACTGTGGTGTTGCACTTGTCGTTCTAATGTTAGGCTTTTGAAACTGACAGGAACAATGGGAATGCATGTCTCTGACTTTACACACGGCTTTTCGGGATTTGGCTGTCATTTCTGCATCTCGGGCAGTATGCCAGTGGAAAGAGCCTTCAAGTCACAAGAGGAATTTTATTCAACAAGCCAGGTTTATTGGAATTCTAAGACTGCATCAAGTTAAATGTGATCCAAGAGTTTCGTTGTTTTCATTGTGAGAGACTCACAGACATGGCTTATTCTTTCAACAGCCAAGCCCCAGTCCTTTTGCATATTGCAGCAACAATGGTGTCCACATCGATGTAAAACATCTACACCTTTAAAAATAAAGGACTTTCATTTGTGAAATGTTGTTTTATGGTCTGCAAAGTAAAGGAAGTGGCAGCAGTCTGAAGCCTGATGGTCTATAATGGAGGCTTGGTGTAGAAAGAAGAAGGTGGCTGAGAAGGACCAGATTGCTGTGTATGTTATGAGCACTTTGCCACTTTGTTGAGAGTCAAGCTGGGCAGCACAACTGGGGTGAGAGGTGGCAATCAGGGAGCCCTTACAGAATCTCTGATATGCCTTAGAGACGTGTCCCCAACTAGAAGGTGACTAAAGTGACTTTCAGAGACGCCATAGCTTCGTGTCAGGTCTCCTACCTGCACCCAAACATCTACCCATCTCTTCACACATTGTCATTTCACTTGAACCGTGGTTTGAAGGACTGAGGCTTTTGAATCAAGTGGTGGGATATCCAGGCCGCTGAGGGGGCAGTTGATTCCTTCCAATTACCAGTGGAGTTTCTAGTTACCCAAACTAATCTAAGGGCTCGTTTATACTTGACGCTCAGAACGTGGACACGTACGCATCATGGCTGCCACGCGTTCCCAGCGTTGATTTGACACGTCCTCTGAGCAGATCCTCATAAATTAGCATGGCGCGTGCGCGAGTTGCAGTGCCAGCAAAAAGTCGGGGGGCGCAGTGTGATAAAAGTCAGAACGTGACATCAGAGTCTCTGGTTACTATCTACATGAGAGAGAAAGCTGCTTTGAGGATCCTACGGGATCAATGTGCACATTGATGTTTGATGAATGGTTCGATGAGGTGAAGCAAAATGCTGACATACAGACGCATTCGTGGTGTTTTTTTATTCAAGAGTTGCATATTCCCGATCGTAATGACACAACACAGTTTAAAAGTCTCATATACTGTGAGTCTTTTGTGCCATCTTTTTTTTCTGGGGCTTCCTCCTGACCCGACAACAGCAGCAAACAGCAACAGATCACCACACTGAGCACATTAAATGTATGATATTCCAGCTCTCTGCACATTTAGAATCCTTAGATTTATACTTGATTTCACTTTCATGATGAAATGCATTAAAGTATGTATGTTACATTTTACAGATAAGTCGTTAATTTCATTTGAATAATGAACACTGTTAATAATTACACACATGGGGGTGACACGGTGGCGGAGCGGTAGCGCTGCTGTCTCACAGGGAGTCACGTCGCTGGTATTCCCTGCCTGGAGTTTGCATGTTTTCCTGCTGGGTTTCCACAGTGTGCTCCGGTTTCCTTCCAAAGACATGCAGATTTGGTGACACTAAAATGACGCCAGTGTATGTGTGTGCTTGTATTCACCTTGCTATGAGCTGATGCCCCGTCTAGGGATTGTTTCTGCCTCATGCCCAATGCTAGCTGGAATGGACACATCCCTGGATTGATGGATTTAATCAATAAACATCCTTTTCAGAGATATTGCGGTAAGGTGTCATCGGAATTTAATGGATGTTCCAGGCAATTCACAACACAGTGAAGCCGAACCTGTTCTCACCGTGATGATATCTCACACTGCCACCTGGTGGATTTCTCCAGATTTACGTAAAGTATGTGCACACAAGTATAAACAGTACAACGCTTGCATAGCAGGAGCGGCCGCTGCAGTATGTGTCGCATTGCGTGAAGTATAAACCTGACCTAAGAGGGTCTTGAGGAATAACTCTTTGAAAACATTAAACTGGGCCAGGACCCCAGAGATGCCTTTTCTGAATATGGACTGCCCCCACTGGGCTGAAGAACACTTCCAAATATCCTGCAACACTGGATGATCTTTGAGTCATGAACCAAAATTACATCCAAGAACATTTAGAAGAGGCTTACAGGCAACCAATTTGAAAAACAACTTTGGTATTTTTCAACCCAAAGTTATTTCTTCACAAACAAATTTGAAAAAATATTATTATGTTATTTGTTGTGACAAACAAGCATTGGAAACATGGAAGGCATGTTTTCATATAACAAAACTTTTGCCCCTTCATCGGTTAAGTTTTTAAGCTTTTGTTTTCTGGTGGTGTTCTGTGCCCATGGCCTCCATTGTAAAGCACCAGTGTGGACAATGTATTTTTTAATATTTATAGAAAGTGCTAAAGTAGAACACGATCTTACATGGCAAATGGTGTTGGTTTGGAATGCAGTGAGATATGTACAGTCCATCAGAGAGCGTGGCTGGGTGGACTTGGTTCCCCTTTAAGGTGACAGCAGGAGGTGCCAGTATCCACCATTTACTACTTGCCAAAGAAATGGAAAACTTCAAGTACACCATATCAGTGCATAGTGGCCCACTTCAAGCCTTGGTGGTGGGAGGATAACCTAATTGAAGTAGTCCGTCCATTCATAAACCTGTCTTCAAAACCCAACAATGCAGAGCAGGGCCATGGGGAGCCTAGAGTCGACCTTGAAGTAGCTAAATCTGAAAAAGACTTCCAGGCCACTGAAGGTGCTGCTCATCTCATTGTCAGTGGGAGCAGAGCATTCATTTGGAGTGGTGGCTCTCTGGCTGAAGGATCTGGGCTGGTAGCTCAAAGGTTGCCGGTTCAAATCCTGGCAGTGACAGAAAGGAATGCTACTCAGTTGGGCTCTTCAGCAAGGCCCTTAACCTGCAATTGCTTCAGGGGCGCTCTACAAATAGCTGACCCTGCGTTCTGACCCCAAGTAAACTCTGTGCGTCTCCGGAGAGTAAGTTGGAGTGTGTGAAAAATGACAAGAAATTGTAAACGGCAAATAAAATAACAAAATAAGATTAAAGAAAGTCCAAATTCAGGTCCATCAGATCCAAGAAGACTTTGGGTGGAAATCCACTGCCAATGTTGCTTCAACTAAAGACTGAGTAAAGGGTCTGTAGTAGCGAAACTTTCTAAAATCCTCTTTTCATTTGTCATCCTGGGGTATTGAATGTTGCTTAATGAAAGAAAAAAATCAATTATTTTAACAGAAGGCAGCAACATAGTAAGCTGTGATGAAATTTAAAAGGGTCTAAACTACATAAATACTGTATGTATATGTGTATATATATATATATATATATATATATGTATGTATGTATATAACATTCATACACACACACACACACATTATATATATATATATATATAAAATCAGTGGTTCTCAAACTGTGGGGCGGGCCCCCCTAGGGGGGCGCGAAGAATTGAAAAAAAAATACAAGAATCGAAAATATGAAAAATACATCTATTGAAACCAAAACAAATTAACTTAAACTACATTCTGATACTAGAAAAATAAATATAGAGTTAGATAAATGTCGATAAAAGTTAAGTAGGTATAATAAAATATGCATCTATGATATATCATTAGTTAAAAAAGAACAAATTGCTATTAGTGGGCTCCATTCAAAAAAACGTTAGGGGGTTGCGATTAAAACTGTTATGAAAACTCGGGTCGCAAATACTTAAAGGTTGAGAAACGCTGTCCTAGCGGATGTTTCTGATTACCTGCAGAAGCCTTCTTTATTCTTCCGTACGGTGGTCTGTTCTTGAGTTGCAGCCAAAGAACTACAACTAGCATTTGCACCGAGTGTCTCTGCATTGCTAGCTTATGAGAGTATGGAATACAAAGAATTTATTTGATGACCCATCATGTCGAAATTGTCAGTCCACCATCAGATGCTGCTTTCTTTTTTATCTTCCATGTTATTAGATGCATAACTGACTTGATGTCCATCGGTTAATTAATGGACAGATATTGTTTGGCTCCTTTTCTTGGTCTTCCTGCATTGAGAAACGCTGCTGTATATATAAAGAGAGAGAGATGGAGAGAGAAGAACAGAGAGACATACTTTCTGAAGGTGCTCTATGTGTATATTGTAATAAAGGCACTATATATGCACCCGACCTGACACAGACTGGACATGGAGGCACTCGTAAAACAAGTAAACTATCATTTTTCTTCAGCTGGAGGGCACGTCTTCCCCATGCTCCCCAGTCACAACACAGTCCAAAACAAGCACAATCCTCCAACACAAAACTCCCTTCTTGCACCACCACCAACACCACTCCTCCCATCTAGCTTCATCCTCCTCCTCCCAACTCTGGCCCCTGAGTGGTGGTTGCTGGCTCCTTCTATGGCCCACCCGGAAGTGCTCCAGGTGCTTGATCACCTGTTTCTGGTTGCACTCCCGGGTGAGGCTGAAGATTAGTCCAACTGGGCTCAGGGACCCATGCGGCACCCTCTGGCGGCCATCCCAGATCCCAACAGGGCTGTGGAGAACTCCATCTCCCATGGAACCCTGCGGGAAACTGGGGCACCACCGTTAGCCAGGAAGGCTGCCACCAAGCATCCCGGGGGAGGTATTGAGCAGCCCATGGTTGCTCCTCCAGAACATACATCGAAGGGGCGTCCCGGCCGGTCATGGGACCCGGCCGTCTGCCACAATATATATATATACATATATTGTGAAGTCAGAAAAACACAAAAGACTCTCATTACGGTTTGGGACACCGTCCTGTATACTGTAGGTCATAGAATAAACTTTTTGCATCGCAGATCAAATACACAAACAGACTTTTCGTAAAACATTGATGAGTGAAACGAGGGTGACTTTTATATCAGATGGACAGGAAAAGACATTTGTAGTCAAAGAAATAGACCGGAGATGATGATATAGAGGGAAGGCGGAAGTGGGGTCATCAGGAGTGGACTGGAAGTGAAGTCATCTTATGGCATCGGATCTTCGGAACCCGGAAGAGGTTTACTTGTTGTGGATGCGTGTAGTTGTGGCCGATTTCCAAAAAGTATGCCGTTTACTCGTCTTCTTTTTTCCTGGAGGATGAGAAAAAGAGGCATAAGCATTCTGTATCAAATCCCCTCGGTTGTTACTTTCACGCCGCGTCGGGCCTGTTAGCTGCTCCCTAATCACGCGCACGTGTGTGACAATATATACAGTATATACAGTACTGTGCAAAAGTTTTAGGCAGGTGTGAAAAAATGCTGTAAACAAAGAATGCTTTCAAAAATGGAAGTGTTAATCATTTATTTTCATCAATCAACAAAATGCAGTGAATGAACAAAAGAGAAATCTAAATCAAATCAATATTTGGTGTGACCACCCTTTGCCTTCAAAACAGCATCAATTCTTCTAGGTACACTTGCACACAGTTTTTGAAGGAACTCGGCTGGTAGATTGATCCAAACATCTTGGAGAACTAACCACAGATCTTCTGTGGATGTAGGCTTCCTCACATCCTTCTGTCTCTTCATGTAATCCCAGACACACTCGATGATGTTGAGATCAGGGCTCTGTGGGGGCCATACCATCACTTCCAGGACTTCTTGTTCTTCTTTACGCTGAAGATAGTTCTTAATGACTTTGGCTGTATGTTTGGGGTCGTTGTCCTGCTGCAGAATAAATTTGGGACCAATCATACGCCTTCCCTGGTGGTATTGCATGATGGATAAGTATCTGCCTGTATTTCTCAGCATTGAGAACACCATTAATCCTGACCAAATCTCCAACTCCATTTGCAGAAATGCAGCCCCAAACGTTCAAGGAACCTCCACCATGCTTCACTGTTGCCTGCAGACACTCATTATTGTACCGCTCTCCAGCCCTTCGACGAACAAACTGCCTTCTGCTACAGCCAAAAATTTCAAATTTTGACTCATCAGTCCAGAGCACCTGCTGCCATTTTGCTGCACCCCAGTTCCTATGTTTTCGTGCATACTTGAGTCGCTTGACCTTGTTTCCACGTCGGAGGTATGGCTTTTTGGCTGCAACTCTTCCATGAAGACCACTTCTGGCCAGACTTCTCCGGACAGTAGATGGGTGTACCTGGGTCCCACTGGTTTCTGCCAGTTCTGAGCTGATGGCAGTGCTGGACATCTTCCGATTTCAAAGGGTAATAAGCTTGATGTGTCTTTCATCTGCTGCACTAAGTTTCCTTGGCCGACCACTGCGTCTACGATCCTCAACGTTGCCCGTTTCTTTGTGCTTCTTCAAAAGAGCTTGAACAGCACATCTTGAAACCCCAGTCTGCTTTGAAATCTTTATCTGGGAGAGACCTTGCTGATGCAGTATAACTACCTGGTGTCTTGTTGCTGTGCCCGGTCTTGCCATGACATGAAACTGTCTTCCACAACCTCCTCACCTTGGTAGCAGAGTTTGGCTGTTCCTCACCCAGTTTTAAGCCTCCTACACAGCTGTTTCATCCATCCATCCATCCATCCATTGTCTCCCGCTTATCCGAGGTCGGGTCGCGGGGGCAGCAGCTTGAGCAGAGATGCCCAGACTTCCCTCTCCCCGGCCACTTCTTCTAGCTCTTCCGGGAGAATCCCAAGGCGTTCCCAGGCCAGTCGAGAGACATAGTCCCTCCAACGTGTCCTGGGTCTTCCCTGGGGCCTCCTCCCGGTTGGACGTGCCCGGAACACCTCACCAGGGAGGCGTCCAGGAGGCATCCTGATCAGATGCCCAAGCCACCTCATCTGACTCCTCTCGATGCGGAGGAGCAGCGGCTCTACTCTGAGCCCCTCCCGGATGACTGAGCTTCTCACCCTATCTTTAAGGGAAAGCCCAGACACCCTGCGGAGGAAAGTCATTTCAGCCGCTTGTATTCGCGATCTCGTTCTTTCGGTCACTACCCATAGTTCATGACCATAGGTGAGGGTAGGAACATAGATCGACTGGTAAATTGAGAGCTTCGCCTTGCGGCTCAGCTCCTTTTTCACCACGACAGACCGATGCAGCGCCCGCATTACTGCGGATGCCGCACCGATCCGCCTGTCGATCTCACGCTCCATTCTCCATTCTTCCCTCACTCGTGAACAAGATCCCGAGATACTTGAACTCCTCCACTTTCAGTTAATGACTGTGTTTCAGCCTACGTGTGACATTGATGATCATTAGCACCTGTTTGGTAGAACTGGTTGATCAGACACCTGACTAGAATCCTACAAAATCCCTGACTTTGTGCAAGTGGACCTATAAGAATTGATGCTGGTTTGAAGGCAAAAGGTAGGAACACCAAATATTGATTTGATTTAGATTTGTCTTTTGTTTGCTCACTTTGCATTTTGTAAATTGATAACAATAAACAATCATTATTTATATTTCTGAAAGCATTCTTTGTTTACAGCATTCTTTCACACCTGCCTAAAACTTTTGCACAGTACTGTACATATACGATAACATACACACACACACACATATATATATACACATATACATGTAGAGAGAGACAGCGCCAACACACTTGAATTTCAAAGTTTGGTTTGAGTTTTCTAACAAGCTGCATGCTGACCTGCGTACCCCCATACAAGACAGAAGCCCGTCTCCTGGTCCCATCACTTACCGTGCTCAACCCTTTCTGTTCATTCATAGTCCATCAGCAGTTGGCAGAGAGGCATAGAAGATCACTGAAAGGAGCTGCTGCCATTGGTGTAACGTCATCAGCGGTCTCTTAGGATCACCCGCTCACTTTTATGCCGTCCTCACCCAGTGTCTGTTGCAGTGGCTTTTAAGATGTCAGTCAGTCATTGTCTAACCCTCTTGTCCTAAACAGGGTCTCCATGGTTGCAGGAGCCTACCCAGCCAACACAAACCCTGGACGGGCAGCAGCCTATCGCAGGATGAACGCACACACACACACACCCACTGACCAGCCACATGCTAGGGCCAGTGTAGTATCACCAATTTGCTTAACCTGCATGTGTTTGTGGGTCTGTGTGAGGAAACCCATTCAGACATGGGGAGAACATGCAGAGTCCATGCAGGGAGGGCCCTGGACACAAATCCCTGGTCTCCTTACTGCGAGGCAGCAGCACTCCCACCGCGCTACCCGCTTTTAAGATGTCAATTTTCTAATTCAAACAGAAGTCGCTCTTGGCCTCTGCTGTATTCAGTAGCCGTGAATTCTCATCTTACTCTGCTCCACACAAATCAGCCAAGCAGTGACCCCCAGCGAGGCCCGTTTTGGAACTGCGTCCACTAAAACAGTCTATTTGGCAACATCCCGTAATAAACAGAAAATCCTACGGTGGGAGAGAAAAAGTTTCAAAAGGATTAAAAACGTGCAGTTATGGGTGGTCTCAAGGGCTGGGAGCGAGGGGCAGACTTGGTGACATTTTATTTCATAGTTTTGGTGCCATGCAGCCTATTTAGCCACTCCTGAGGACTTTATGCCAATTCCTGTGTGCGTTTTTAATCGATTGCAATGTGCTTCGTAGTTTTTCATTCTTCCTTCTCAACATAATTCAGACATTTATGAATCATGAGTTGTGTATGCTGCCTAAATGTTCTGATACAATACAACACAATTTATTTCTTGTGTAGCCCAAAGTCACACATTAAGTGCCGCAATGCGCTTTAACAGGCCCTGCCTCTTGATAGCCCCCCAGCCTCGACTCTCTAAGAAGACAAGGAAAAACTCCCAAAAAAAAACTTGTAGGGGAAAAAATGGAAAAAACCTTGGGAAGGGAGTTCAAAGAGAGACCCCTTACCAGGTAGGTTGGGTGTGCAGTGGGTGTCAAAAAGAAGGGGGTCAATACAATACAATACACAGAACAGAACTGATCCTCAATCCAGTATAACAATTAAAATTTTACAAGTACGGAGAAGAATTTAACAATAGATGATATCCCATAATATGATTTGGATTTGTTTAGAGTCCTGGAGGCCTCGGCCATCAAGCTGCCTCCCCCAATTGGCCATTCCACAGCTGAGTCAGCGCTGGGTCAGCCAATCCGATGAAAGGACCCCTCTACCCCACGATTCCTGCAATCCTCCATCAGGGATGACTTTACCTTAGGCAGGCAAAACAACTTGGCAGGTGGGCCGTGGCACCAAGTGCCACATTTGAGTACAGAGAAGAGAAACAGAATAGGTGAGGGTTAGTAACAAATTAGAACTATCATGTTACAGTTTGAATGAATCTACATGGGCCGCTAGCTCATTTTCATCATCTTTTCATACCAGGTGGTACTTCTGATTATCCACAACCTTACTGGAGACTAGCAACTGGCATAAGGTAGCATCCTCACCCTGTGACATCTTCACATAAGGGTCTTTCCCACCATACAAACCTTTTTCTGGGACCAGGGACTTTTTAGAAACTCAGGAACCTTTGCAGAATTCCCACCACAGGAACTCAGGCCATTTGTGGTTCCTGGTACTTTTGTTAGCTCCTACTCCATGGTTTCTACCAGGAACTATTGTAGGTGGAACTCTGGTGATGAATTGTGCCGAGTAGTTAAACACAAGTACTGGCGCCATCTTACAAATCTGTTGGTAGTCTGGACTTTGGAGAGTTACTGGTGAAGATGGAGCACCACACTTGACACCGCATCACTCTTCATAGTCGCCTCATCGAATCAATAATCTCTTCCATGAAGACGTGATCACTTCAAAGTGATATGGTGCAAGGGGTCCC
This sequence comes from Erpetoichthys calabaricus, assembly GCF_900747795.2. Lineage (NCBI taxonomy): Eukaryota > Metazoa > Chordata > Cladistia > Polypteriformes > Polypteridae > Erpetoichthys > Erpetoichthys calabaricus. The sequence continues at coordinate 36,539,275 of NC_041402.2, forward strand.
CCGTCAACTGCCGATTATATTGCACTTCACACCACATCGCTCTTCTTCAAGCTCAGGTATTTAAAATCTTCAATAAAGTAAATCCAGCACCATTCTTTCAGCTTAAGGGTGAGTCACATACTCGAGGACATCAGTGGACTTTAACGGGAAGTGCATTTGAAACTCAAAACATGAAGCTCTTCTTTGTGCAAAGAACTGTGGGAATTGGGAACAAATTACTGAAACATGGAGCGGAAGCAGAAACCTGACAACTTAAGAAGAATCTGAATGACATTTTAAGACAGCTTAGCTATTAACTAAAAAGACAGGCTTGATGGACTGAATGGTCTCCTCTCGTTTGTCAAAGTTCTTATGTGTCTCTGCACATCACATATTTGGCATAAAGGTTACATTTCCTGTTGTGCACTGGCAGGGCCTGCCTCGTATGGGGTACTCTTTGGTTCCTGCAGTAGGAAAATGCCAATTTACATATGGATGCTGCAAGTGGCCCCCTAGTGGCAAAGGAGCTGAACTGTAAAATTTGTGGCTGCCAGTTCAGTCCCCGGCACGGACTCCTTATGTCACCATAAGCCAGTACCTTAACTCGATACGCTCTCATTGTACAAATGATGTACAGCGATTTGAAATTATCCGTCTTTGTGGAGTAGCATTTCAGGGGGTGTTGCCCCACAGTAGCAAAAATGTTGGATTTTAAAGCACAAGTCTTTCAGTTCAGTCTCTTCAGCTGAAACCAAACCTCTAATTGTATAACATGATAAGTTAGGCAGGTCCGAGTTCACACCTTGCAATGGCCTGGTCACCATCCCCAGATATCATGGTAAAAATTGAATGAAGCTGTTAGTGACATGGAATTGAGGGCAATTCAAGGACTTTCAGATGGAAGAATGGGCAACAACTCCTCGATATAGATGTAAGGAACTGATGGCACTGGACACTGCTGGGTGCGTCTCATTGATTTTGGCCTGCTGATCACAAAGATGGCCTGTGCGTCACTTACTGTTTATTTTCATTTGCCTGTGTTTGTGATTTGCTCTCTTATTATAGTTATACATTCACTGGCCATTTTATTAGGTTCACCTGCTCGTTAACACCAATATCTAATCAGCCAATCACACGGCAGTAATTTAATGCATTTTGGCCTTTAGACATTGTCAAGACCTCCTGCTGAAGTTCAAACCGAGCATCAAAATGATGTAGAAAGGTGATTTAAGTGACTTTGAACATGGCATGGCTGGTGGTCCCCAACAGGCTGATCTGAGTATTTCAGAAACTGATGATCTACTGGGATTTTCACGCACAACCATCTCTAGGGTTTACAGAGCATAATCTGAAGATGAGAAAATATCCAGTGAGCGGCAGTTCTCTGGGTGAAAATGCCTTGTTGATGCCAGAGGTCAGAGGAGAATGGCCAGACTGGTTAGACTTGATAGAAGGGCAACAGGAACTCAAATAACCACTTGTTATAACTGAGGTATGCATCTCTGGACACATGGCACATCACACCTTGAAGCAGGTGGACTACAACAGCAGGAGACCACACCGGTGCTACTTCTTCAGCTAAGAACAGGCAACTCAGGCTACAATTCACACAGACTCACCAAAATTGAACAATAGAAGACTGGAAAAATGCCTGGTCTGATGAGTGTTGGTTTCGGATGGTAAGGGTTAGAATTTGGAGTCAACAATATGAAAGCATGGATCCATCCTGCCTTGTATCAACGGTTCAGCCTGCTGGTGGTGGTGTAAAGGTGTGGGGGATATATTCTTGACACACTTTTGGATACGTGGATTTGTAGAAACAGGCACCAATCCCACTTGCAGTTCCTTCTTCTGTCTTCATTCCTCACTGCCCCTGGCTTATCCCACCACTGCCACCATTTATGACGGTCGGGGTTGACTCCAGACTCCCTAGTTGCTTCCAGTTACTTTTTAAAAAATAAACAAAAAATATGCAGAAGCCTTGGGAACACATCCCAGCTGAAACCTAACAGAATTCTGGCATATTCAATTTTTTTATCAAAGATATTCAGATTAGGCGGTGGGAGATGCTAAATTGGCACTGGTGTGTGTGATCACTCTGTGATTAGTTGGTGGTCTTTCTGGGAAATTTTCCAGACTTGTGCTTGATGCTTGCATGGCACCAACTTTCCCACAGCCCTACTTTGGATAAGCAGACTGGGAAAATGGATGGATGGATATGAATTTTAACCAACTGTACAGAATCTGCATCTGGAAGGACCTGTTAGGACCTGTCTGCCTTAGATCAACTACTGCCTGCCCTACCAGTATGTCACCAACAGTAAGCCTCCTAGTGCCTGGCCTGTTTCAGTGATGGTCACCACTGTTACTTACCCAGAATGCAGCACCTGTTCTGTTTTTTAAAGGATTCCTACATTTCTGCTTGAGGATTATTGTGAGATCAATAGAGCCAGGAGATGATCAGGGCAGGACGAGCAAGGGTGGGGAAGCCAAAAGAAATGAGAAACCAGTACCTGAAGGGGCAAGACAAAGACGATAGTCAAATACAGGAATGACATCGTAATCAGAACTCAGATCCTACCATTTGGACCTACTTGATTGAAAGCTAACCAGCTCTAAGGATTAATGAGGGGCTTTATAGCCCCCAATTATGTAATCAGCACCCAATTTATATTGTCACTCCCTGTGATGTCTACAGGGTGACAATCATGGTCATGTGCTCGACTAGATAAGTGTCACAAAAACAATAGGGTACATGGGGTTGAAATAATGCTTTATACATTGTGTGGTGAGAAGAAGTACAATATTTAATTTGTGGGATGTGTTAACAAGAATGTAGGATTGTTTGGATGGGATGCAGCTTTTAAGTGAATGGAGAAAACTCAACATGGCGGAGATGAGTTTTCCAAGGAGAAAGAAGTCTAAGGGCTGATGGGATATATGCAAATTCAAAACCATCTTTAAGCACTCACTTATGCAGGTGTGAGGATGCCGTACGTTTAATACGGAGAGTTCGTTTATTCTCATTACCCAGACCATGCTGTGTAGTGTGGACGTTTAGTTCAGAAGCGCGTTGTAGACGCCTGGGCCTTTCGTACTTTCTCGCGCCTTCCGTACTATTTTTGTGGACCTTTGCGGATGCCGTAGTGTCTTAAGTGTGACTCTGGGGTGCAGTGCAGAATCCTCTTTTCTGTGTGGCTGTGTTGTTAGTCGTTAGCTATGGGCGCGTTGTTGCTTCATGTCCTATTCAGACGCGCGCTGTAGGCGCCTGCGCAGTACGTCTCATGGTCCTATCGCCGTGTACCTGCGTCCATATCCGGTTTATTCTCGGTTAGTAATATGGATATAAAGAACTGAGACCTTTTCAGTTAGTCCAGTTATCCCTTGCAATTCGTGGAACTCCTGCAAATGTGAAAATCTGCAAATATGTCTTGGGTCTATGATTACTGTATATTCTATGTTTATTACACTAAATAAGATGCAAGAAGTTGTGAGAAATGTGAGACATAAGCAAATCACGTGTGTGAGGCTGGCTGCTGAGACAGAGATGTGTGGTGTCCCTCCAGACAAAGTGTGTAGTTCAGCTGTTCTTTAGGGAACTGTAGCTTTTTACAAAATTTCACTTATAATAAGTTATGGTAGTAAATGATTAATATTACAGATACAAACAATATCCAATGAAACACTAAGCACAAAATGATAAGCACTCATGACACAGTCCAGTTTCGCAGATGTAGTTATAGATGTTGGAGATTAAATCCCCTGCAGACAAGCTCCTCCTGAAAGGTAGGTAAAAGTTTTGTCGTACCGTGATGACAACGTATGTGAAGATTTGTAGAAGTTGCTCCCAGACGAAAACGTTTTCCAACTCAGTCAAAATCACATGAATAAGAGGGCACAGGACAAGAACATAAATTTAGAGAAACCCGTAATCTGATGGCTGTAATGGTATTCCAATTGTTCAGTGAAGTGTTGACAAAAAAAAAACACCACCGATTATGATCCTGTCAGTTTCTTATGCCTACCTTTTGAAGCTAGCACCCTCATCTTTCACTCAAAAACCCTCGTGGCAACCACCGAAGCTACCCAATGATACAGTACTCCAAGGGCTGCTGGGATTTGCAGTCCATTTAAGTAGCACTGCTACAGCATCATCTACAGATTTCCACAAAGCTTGCAAAATAATTTAATTATTGATGACAAACCTGCAAATATGTTGATCCACAAATTGTAAACGTGCAAATCACAAGAGTCATCTTGTGTAACATTGTGCTGTAGCACAACGTCTGAGGCTTTCACTCGGGCACTGACGTCCAAACTTCAAACTCTGCAAGGGAAAGCACAAGTGCGCACGTCTGATGAGCCCCAATTAGGGTGAAACACATGTCACATACTCTTTGTATTGGTAGGCAGGCAAACCCTGAGGCTGTGGGTTCAAATCTCACTACTGACACTGTGTGACCCTGAACAAGTCACTTCACCTGCCTGTGCTCCAAACAAAAGAAATGTAACCAATTGTATCTCAAATGTTGTAATGCACCTTGGATAAAAGCTTCACCAAATAAATTAATGTAAATGTATTAGCCACATACTAATAATAAGACAAATAACGTGACCATTAATATGTTCTCATTTTTTTTGTTCCTGTAAATCCTTTGTGACCAGTGTCTCACACACGCTATTAGGGGGCAGTTGACAGGTTCAACGAGGTGTGACAGAACCAAGAAAGTGAATTTGGAATGGAGCACTATCCTCTCTCTCTATTTACCCAGCAGAAAAGCAGAATATTAAAGTCCGTATCTTTCGAAAAACCACCAGAAGGACGTCTCCATAAGACGGTCTGACTTCCGCACTCCCCACAACGACTGTTTACCTTCCATCCCAACTCCATGAGATCACTTTCGGCTTCTATGTTCAACATCACCTCCATCGCTTCTCTCCATTATCATTTCCTCTGTACATCACTTTCTGCCAATTCTATATAAAATCCCATAATTTCCTGGCTTCATTGTCCCATTGTGTCTCATTTTGTTTTGTTTCAGTCTGAATAGACTCGGACCAGCACATACTATACGGGGAAATTCCCCAAACCTTTATGAGATTTTTGTCTCTTTTCTATTCTCACACCAGTCATCAAAGTACTGTAATAAAGAGGCAATTTGAGAGCATCTCGCATTCTTTTGTCTGTTCTTCAGATTCTCCTTGTTCTTCTGGTTTTCGTTTTCATTCTCCCAAGGTTTGCCACCTGCAATACTCTCTGGACGATTCCTGATGTATAACGTACTCCATAGCTGCTCAAGGCAGACTACCTGATGTGAAGCTACCTGACACTGGCAATCACCCAGGGCTTAGGAGTCTTTGTTCCTAGCTAGTTCAGGTCCTGCATGAAAATGGGGACCCCCTTGTTTAGTCTCCTCAGTACTGGAAAACTGAGTGAAGCTGACTGTAAAGGCCATGTCACCTTAGACGACTCTTCCAGCGATTTTCATTTACATAATCTTAGGCAGATGGAGGCAGCCGGTGGTGCGCTCTCGTGAAGTCCAATCATTAAATGTGACGTACGCAATGAGTGACACCAACTAGTCTGTGACTGGCTAGATTGATTTTCTCGTTATTTGGAAGGGTGGGCTCTGTGTACTCAGAAGAGCTGACACCCATATGGCTCATCCAGAACTACAATGCATAGAATGTAGCAACGAGAAACAAGAAGCTTACACAAACAGAACCTCACAAATGCGAGAGGTGCTCGTCTGTCTGATGTCTTGTATTTTACATACCATAACAGAATGGAGAAACGAATGAAAGAACAGAGATCGCTGTTGAATTCACTGCAGCTATTAACCCTTCATAAAGCGTCGCTCTGTCTGCAACACGTGATTGGCTCTTAGAAAAAGGGGCGAGCACAGCTGTGCTGGAAGATCGGCGCTTGGCCAGTAAATGTGACATGGGCTGTGATTTTCAGCTGTGTGACAGTGCAGCAACGAACTCAGCAACTGCAATCACCAAATGTCACGTGGCCCACGACAAAAAAAAATCACATAATGAGACATGCATGCAGCCCATCATTACTGAGCTTCCCAAGGGTGAGTATTGTGGGGTCTACATGTAAAGTGAGGATAATAAGCTGAGGGACAGTTTAGGGACTTTTCTTCTTGATCACTAATAAAATAGAACCTAGGAAGCCCGTATACACACACCTACAGTGTTGAGGGCTGTAAGCAATACAGTAGCTTTTAGTGATAATACAGACAGAATAGAAATAAACATTTACATTTTAAGACCAATCCTAAAAGTGCGTAACTTCAGAAATAGACCCTTCATGTGCCAAAACCCCACAAGAGACAAAGGTCCACATGTAGATCTATAGACTACATGAGACTCCATACATCTTCTGTTAAATACGTCACCAGGCTTTGGAAAGAAGTTGGCTGAAAAATCCCTTCAGTCAGCTGGAGCCCCCGTTCTACCTGCCTCTGCCTTTCGCCTTTCTTCTTCTTCTTCTTCTTCTTCTTCTTTTTTTCTTTTTCTTGAACGTTGTCCTTGGAGAGCGCTGCTGTTGAATTTCATATTCTTCCCAGATGTGGCCTGCGGATCCCGAAGTGGTGGTAACTGCGGCGTATTGTATTACCATCCTAATGGGAAACTCTCTCTTTATGATCCAAATTAGTAAACAAATTAAAGAGGTCTGCTTCACAGAAGTCAGCCGAGCGGTGACCCCTATCGAGACCCGTTTTGGAACTGCGTCCCGTAAAACAGTCCAGTTGGCAACTTCTAACACGCGTAATGTTAAACAGAAAGAGCCTGAGCTACAAAAAAAAGAAGAAAAAAAAGCTTCAAAAGGAGCCAAAGGACCCAAGTATGGGACTTCACAGCAGCTTAGCGTGGACAGATGGATGGGGGGGGACGGCAGGGAGAAGGGGGGCACCGTTCAGGACCCTTGTCAGGAATGAACGTTCCTCCTAAAAGAAGACAAAAGCAACTTTACATGATGGGTCTCATTTCTTATTAAACAAATCTCTATGTATTGTTTAAAAAAAAAAAAAAAAGCCCATAGCTCCAGGTAAGCATTGGGAGAAAGTCTAGCCTGAGGGCGATGTGTTGCACCAGGGGCCTGCAGAGATTTGGAGCGGCGCTCAGGCTGCACGCGTTCTGATGTTGCCCTTGGTCTTACAAGTGTATTAGTAATTATGGATGAAGGGAATAAGATCTGTACAAAACCTGCCTGCATCTCGCCGAGAACTGAAATTGGAATGAAGATCAATAGACATGATAGCACGCTTTTGAAGGTCTTTATGATGAATTTGATCTTTTTTAAGCCTGTCTTGGAGATTTTTTTTTAATTGTCTCACTATTTTTTTTTTATTAACTTTCCAAAGTTCAGAAGGAAAGGTCATCCTCTGAAGTATCTCTGCATCAGGCAGAGCCATCAAAGCCGAGTTTCAAAGATGGTGGACTTGAAGCCTCTCTCTGACAGTAGGGGGTGTTGGCTTGTGTGGCCCCCTAGTGGCTGTGGCATTAGACTGCTCTTGTGTAAGCGCACCTATACATTAGCGTTTCGTATGACTTGGTTTCATGAGGCAAAGAGCTTTAGGATATAAAGACTGGTGACGTACTTATGGCTGGGCAGATTGACCCCAGTGGACTGACCACCTGTGTGACCAGAGCAGCTCACTCAATGTGCCGCTGTTTGTTTGACTTGTAGAAATGCGGAAGTAGCACCAATGCACGGGCAGCACTGTACAGGAAGAACTGCTGTAGAATTTAAACAGATTTTTGATTTTTATGTAGGGTTAGGCAATGGGGTGCCAGAGTGTGGAAGAAAAATGAGACTTTAGGGGTCTCATAGTCTATTCGGAGTAACATAGTTAATGCAAATTAAGTGTTTTGGTATGCTTTCTATATTAAAAAGCATCTGTCGTAGAAGTGGTATCAAAGGGTTAATAAATGTCAGAAACGGATCAAGAAGCCAGATAAAGGTTAAGTGAACAACAAAGAACAAGATGGTTCAAGACGTTGTACCCAGTAAGATGTGACAGATGTCACACATCCAGGAACTCAAAAAGTATTGAAAAGTTTTGTAAGGATCAAGAATGTAGTAGAAATGAGACTTTTATTTTATGGAATCTAAGCTGGTGTCGTGAAAAAAAAAAAGATTCTCCACAATACTAAAAAGAGTTGGGGAATGTCCCCGTATAATGTCCAGCGGACAAGCAACAAAATGATTGCAAAAAAAGGTGACCAAAAAGCAAAGCAGTTGATCAACGGAAACAGTGACATGGCATTTATATAGAAAAACATGGCTGACGGAAGTGACGTCATCATTGGGAGCTGGAAAGTGACGTCCTCATCGGGAGACCGGAAGTGATGTCCTCATCGGGAGCCAGATGTGAAAGTGCCATTGGGTGGCCATTTTGTGAATCCGGGATGCTGGAGTGGTGAGTACAATGAATTATTTTTCTTCTTTTGGTCTGATGAAAAAGAGAGGGAGGCGTTAGTACCACAAATCAACCTTTCATCTTGCGATGTTTCACTCACCTCAGGACTTGTTGACTGTCTCCTAAGCGCACGTGTGTGACACTTGTTATACTCTCCGCTAGAAACATCTCATGTCTTGTAACAAACCAGAGTAAATATTCAGATGCGGCAAGCCAACGAGCCATTCAGAGTAAATGTCTGATGAATACCCATCCATCCATCCATTTTCCAACCCGCTGAATCCAAACACAGGGTCACGGGGGTCTGCTGGAGCCAATCCCAGCCAACACAGGGCACAAGGCAGGGAACCAATCCTGGGCAGGGTGCCAACCCACCGCAGGACACATACAAACACACCCACACACCAAGCACACACTAGGGCCAATTTAGAATCACCAATCCACCTAACCTGCATGTCTTTGGAGTGTGGGAGGAAACCGGAGCGCCCGGAGTAAACCCACGCAGACACAGGGAGAACATGCAAACTCCACGCAGGGCGGACCCGGGAAGCGAACCCAGGTCCCCAGATCTCCCAACTGCGAGGCAGCAGCGCTACCCACCGCGCCACCGTGCCGCCCTCTGATGAATACGTACGCATTAATTCGGTATTGTTATGTAAATTCAGTTACCTATAAAAATATCTCTCTGTCTTTACTTTGTGACCATTAATTGTGATGGAGTGTAACCTTCTTCATGATGAAAAATAAAGACTCAATGGACAAGCTTCCTCCTGCCTGGTTCTTTGGGATAATTGTTAATAGATATATATATTTAAGGTAACGATTTCTTCCACAAAAGTGGCTGGAAATCACACACAATTGTTTTTGTTACCTGGGGAAATCTCTTACCTTCTGCAAATGTCCACCTGTAGAATTTAGGAAACAGATGAAATATATTGATGTACTTCAGTACTACCCCTTTTTGTCCACACAATCCTGATGTTTTTCATCCTCGAAAATAGAGATGTTTGAAAAATAAAAACGTCTAAAAACATCGGCTTGGGTTTGCAATGTGGGTGGGTGAAAATGTGGACTTTTGAAAACACAGACTCTGTATGCACTCTAATTTGCTTGTTTGTTAATTATATATTGTAAGGTTTCTAAACTGTTTTGGGACTCCCCTCAATGGGACAACACACCGAAGAGCGTCCCAAAACGAGATCGTCACGTCTGTGGAAAACAGCTTCTCCGATGCCGGGGCAACCGCAGGCTCCCAGTGCTGCAGCAGCTTGTCGCAAAAGCAAATCCTAGTCGACCGCAGTCACGCTATAAGCACCTGTCATTGATGGGTGATGCAAAGAACATTATCAACACAGGGAACAGTATTACTTGGCCATGACCCTGCCTGATTGCTGTGTCTGTGTATAGGAGAGCGGTTGATCCCACTACAATGAATTACCGTGCTGTTCCTGTTTCAAGCTGAGTAAAGCTGGTTTTGCTAAAGTACTGAGACTCAGCCTCGTGTTTTTGTCTTTTGTACACTTTGAAAGCTGCATGCATGTGCATTTGTGATAAATCCAAAGGGTTGGAAGTGTTACCTTCCCTCCAAGGATTTTTCCACCAGCGTGTGAACATTTACATCTTGCGTGTTTTCGGTTGTTTTTGTGTCAACAGAAATAACAATGTGAAAACACAAGTGTGGACGGAGATCGATTTCATTTCAAAACGTACCAGCGTGGAAGTAGCATTACTGGTAGCCCAATGGTTATGCAAGTGTGTGCCATACCTGCCAGGAGTGTAGAAACTGTTTACGCTTTGCCCAGTTTGCACACTCTAATAGTGATAAGTTAATCATGGAATTCAACAAATATTCCAGGAAGGCTTTATTTCTATTTGCACACATAGGAAACTGACACCGTTCTTCACTTTAGGCCTGTGCTAGCGCAGAATGCCTGGTAGAAGAACTGGATTGGAGATCCGTCCAAATGGACCACTTCCTGTAAAAATAAATAAATCCATACATACATAAATAAATAAATAAATAAGCAGAACAGAACAGCTGACCTGTAAGATGGGAGCGAGACTCACTACAGTCAATTCTTTATGTCACTCTGTGCACTTCTCGACACTTTGAAATCACTTCAATTTTTTGCTCTGCCATCTCCTGACCCTCAGGGATCCCCACATATGATACACAATGTGTCTTGCCCTTGATGTCTGGTTATAAAAGACTTTGAGCTTTTTAGGTTTCCCTTTTCTTGTTGGCCCTCGCGACCTGACAAATCTTCATTTTTAGGCCTTTAATAGACCATATTTTGTGCAGGAAATTACACCTTTATAATAAAGAGTAAACAATGGGCGTCTTCAGCAAAAATGATCAGAAGGACTTGAAGTTCATCAACGAGCGGCTGATGGTTGGCCCTGTGATTTCCACCACACAGACTGCCTGATCAAACCACATAGCGAGGTTTCTATGGCAGGGCCAGGCACACAGAACAAACAGGGCTTCTGTCTATTTACTCAGCTTTTCAAAAGAAACGAGCAGCCACTCTCCTCTTCAGAGCGGCCCCTTCAAAGGCAGCAAGGCAATGGGGGACATGAGAACGGTGTTTGCTGCTCCTGCTCATTTCCAGGCAACGACACGGGGAAGTGAAGGGCTGCATAACCAGGTGGAAAAATCCATGGAACACATCAGAGCCGAACCACACTTGCAAGTGCCTGGCAACCCCAGGGAGGAGAGGATGTTGTGGGACTTTGTGGAGAGATAAGCCTTTTGTCACCTTTGGCTCATCCACCCAGGGGCTTTTGGGGTCATAGAAACACCTGGAACTCTCCCATGCACGTGTCACAATGTGCACTTGGAGGTCTTTAGGAGACATTTTGGAACGCAGAGCCTGCGTGATTATATGGATTGCGTCAGTAAATAGTTCATCAAATGTTATTACCTGCACAAGGTTTCCAAAATGAGACACCTTCCTAAACCCTTATGTAAGCCTTACATTGTCCAGGGAGAGACGTCAGGGTGGAGCTCAAGCTTCTCCAATTCAAACCTGACAGAAAGTCAGCCATTTCTACATGGGGTTCCAGGCACCCATTCCTGGACTAAAATGGCCTGAAATATTTTTAGTCCAAGATAGGCCAGACTTATATGTGTATAAAAGCGTCAGAGCTGATGCCAGCTCTCCATTGGTGTTGTACACCTGTTGATGTGGTGAACCTGCTAGAGACCCAATACCCAACGTCCTGAAGCAGAGACCACCGTTTTCTGGGAAAGCAATGCAGTCTAATGGCCTGGGATTTCGATTGTGACTCTTAATGGCTCGGAGTGGCTGCGTGAGACTTTGTGGGACTGAACAAATCATGTAAATGTAATCATTAAGTTTTGTTATGCCCGATGAGGAAGCAGTGTACCGACATGATGGGATGGGCTGACCTGGCCCTCCTATTCCCCAGTCACAAGTACCCCCAGGACAATCAAGAGATATCATGACTCCAGTGTGTCCTGTGTCTTCCCTTGGGCTTTTCCCTGTGGTCCACACCTTGTATCACCTCAGCTAGCACCCCACAACATGACGATGCAGTTGTTTCACTTCAGGTCTTTACTGAACTGATGGTCTTCTGATGGACAGTGGACTCAGACACCCTGCCCAGGAGACTCACTTTGGCTGCTTTTATTTGCGACCTTATTCTTTTAGTCACTTCACAGCCCTCATAATCATAGATGAGGATGTAGAGATAGAACAACTTTTCCCATGAACGTTGCTCCTTTTTCATTTCCATGGCCCAATACAACTGCTGTCACGGCATTAATTCATTGATCAGTCTCTGTGACGGTGTGGGTCCTGCTCCCTCTTTGTGTTCTGGGAGTCTCTTGAACCCAACACAGTCGATAACGTTACCGAATGAGCTGACAGATGGGGACAAATCACGCTAAGCAATGGGATGGTGCAAAGTGCAAAAGTGCTTTTATTAAACAAAAAAAAAGTGCAGTTCTCAAAGTCCATAAATAAATAATCCATAAAAACAATGAAAAATCCAAATGTTTACAACGAGAATAAAAACCAGCAACAGTCATTGGGTCATACGAGCCAAGCCCAACTCCTTCCACGTCTTCCAGCTCACCCACTGCTCGTTCAGATGGAGACACTTCAGCAGCTGCGTTTCTCTCAATCCCGACCCCCCGTCTTGGCTGCCTTTGTTTGCGTCTGCCGGACCCCTCGGGGTCGGTTGTACTTGGAGAAGATGCCACCTCGATTGCACCCACTCCTCAGCACAATCAGTGGGTATGATCCATTCCTAGAGCGCCGATCCCTCGCTCCGTCACAGGACCCCTGACCCACTGCCTTCTGTCTTTCTCTACCCGGCTGGCTCGTCCTGTTTCTCTGCCACACTGTCGTCCTGTAAGCCTTCCTCTCTCTTTCGTTTTTCCTCCTTTGTCTCTTTCCTTTCTTTTTCTTGTTCTTGTGTTTACCCGTACTTATACGGCACCGTGAGCTCAGCATCTTAATAACGCGCCTCAGTAAGCCAACGAAGCAATTGAGACACGATAGCACCTTCACGTGCAGATGTGTCTCACCCCAAGTGCACCTACAGAGACGGCCACGGCCAAACGGACTATTAATTAAAAACTGGCCATTCGTTCAGAGCCACGAGCCCGCTATATCACCGTCTCATGATCACTTCCATCTTAGCCCCCCACTTCTCCACTTGAGGGACCTACTCAGGCCATTTTTCAAGAGAGGACCTTGCTATCAGATATGCAAGTGCTACTTCTCATCCCAGGTGCATCACACTCGGCCATTCTAAAGCACATTGGAGAGCACAGTCTGATGAGGCAAAGGGGGCATTACCATTTATATCCCCTCAGCTGGGTCTGGAGCTTGAGACTACCCTTAATCACCAACTTTGGTTCCTGAGTCAATGTTGTGTGTTAGAGGGGCTTTAGCCAGAACAGGACAACCTGCTGAACGACTTCCTCACCAGAGCAGTGTCCTAAGCCAGTGCCCATTGCCTAGGTCGATTGTGCCACCCTTGACTGACATCGCACCGAATCCTCAGCCTTCACCTTGTGTCTGCTGAGCCCACATAGTGACATGCAGTAAGGCTCTCTGTGACCAACTGATCGATTATGTGACTTGTGTCATTCTGGGTATTTAATTTTTGTTACTTCAACTTGCTCTTATGCATGATTAACTCTTCCTGCTGTGTTGCTGCAGAAGGTAATGCATGGCACAAACCTCACCACTTGCCCAGATGTGATGGATGGATTTAATGTGATGGAGCTGCTCATGAAACCTGCTATGTGTAAATCCCGACAGTAGCTGGCATGTTTGGAGTGAGCGGCTGATGGTTGGCCCTGTGGTTCAGTGGCACCATACAGTTTTGTTTTTTTTGAGCCCAGCAAGGTGCTCACTGGCGAACATCAATCTTGTTCTCTTAGATTTAAATGGAACAATTCAATGACAGATAACTTATAGATTGTTCTTCGTTTGGCCCTTCCTTCACTGTCAGCGTAACATACAAAACGCCCGTTCCAGCCTGATGTTAGCCAAACATAAATAGAAGTATTGTTTGATAGAGGTGAAGGTTAACGGTCATGTTTTTAAGGCCAGCAATGATATTTGGAGCTGAGACACGGGCAGTAAAAGGAGTGCAGGAGAAGAAGTTAGATGTGGCAGAAATGAGAAAGTTACAATGGATGTGTGGAGTTACAAAAGAGGATAGAATAAGAAATGAGACCATCAGAGGTACAGCAAGAGTGGGAGAGACATCAAAGAAAGGCTGGAAGGCAGGTTGGAGTGGTATGAACATGTGATCAGGAGAGAGTGGGCAAAAGAGTGATGGGAATGGAAAGTAAGGGAGGCCAAAGTGGAGGAGAATGGATTAAGCAATAGAAGATCTGAAGGAAAAGAGCTGGACTGGTGACCAAGCTGAATGGAGAAGAAATGATCTAGTACATCATCCCCTCATAGAATTGGAAAAAGAGGAAGAGGAAAAAGAAGAAGAAGAATGGCACACTGCACCAGCACCACATTCTGGTCGTGCCATGTCTGTTTCCCCTGTGGCTTCCCATCAGCTAAGCTCCATGAGTTTACTAGTAGGGTGCAGCCCTTTTAACTGGCTCATTAGCAGATTTCAACAATCAGGAGATGTCCCGGTGGTCCCTGGTAAGCTTTGCATTAGGAGACCCAAGCAGCCATAACTCCTCGACTCCATTACCTTTTTGGTTTTGTTGCCACCCGGACCACTCCTTAGACTTACGGACTTGGTTACCTCTAAGCTCATCCTCTTATCTCGAGCCATGTGTTCAGAATGTACATTATGCTGAAGTAGAGATGTGTGCCCCAACCACCGGACTCTGAAGGTTTGGTGGAGTTGTTTAGCGCTGCTTCTTCAACGCTTCGGAGTCCTGGACTCCAGCATAGCTGGTCAGTGTCTGTGTGTGAGTGCTCTGATATGGACTGATGCAGCCCCAGAAACCTGAACTGATTTCAGACAGTTCACTAATGCATCAGATGGGTCTAAGTGGTCCTCTCTTGCCTGAAAGGCACAACCTACAGCTTCTCTCATGTTTTTTCCTTCTGCTGGTGGTCCCCTGTGTAGGTCTGGTCTCACAGCATGGAAGGTTTGCTTGTTATGTGCATCAATGCCGGGGCACAAGTTCACCCCCAACTTCCCAGTGGCACCTGTTGCTGATGGCTCTTCCAGCGTCGTGCAAAAAAACGTCAGCAAAGTCAGGGCAGCCATGTAACTTGAGCAGCGCCTGCTTCATGGGGGCTTTGGCGCACATGAAGGCAGATCTCAATGCAGTGGTGTACATGGCGAAGCTGTTATTAATGATATTTTAATTTAATCTTACAGAACATATAAAAATGTTATTTAATTTTGTTTTTCATTTTCAAAACAGATGTCCCTAATCCCTGTAAACTGATCTATGGTAATGTATTTAATTTTAAATCTCTGACTTTAAAAGCACAAAACTGATCTTTAGAAAGCAGAAACATGTGTTGCTCCGAGTTTCTGCCACGGCTCCAGATAGACCCGCGCGTTGCTCAACTGTTTTGGCCAGGACCTCTGGATTCCTTCCCTGTCCCCAGGCTGTTCTGGCTTTTGCGGCTGCTGGCATCGTTTGCACATACAGCTTTTGCTCTCGGTTTTGCCTGGCACTCTCCTCCCTGCTCCTTCCCCTGGGCCAGTGCCCACTCATTGACTTGCTTACATGCTGAACTGTCGCCTGCAACTGCCTTGTGCCACAGAGCATTGCCAGTCAAGGATGAAAGCCGTGCACATGCAGTGGGGGGCATAAAGGGTGGCACAAGCCAAGTCCAGTGCACTCGACTCCCTGCCCAACTTACTCTAGACATTTAGAAATTACAGTTCAGGAGGTGCACTCACAAGTCAATTGTCTTCTGCTCTCGGTGCTCCATGGCACCTCTCTAACTGTCACAGGTTTGTCTTTCTTGAGTCCCTTTTGGCTGCCAGTCCCATAGGTGACCTGACAGGACCAAGTGGGCCTCAGTGACCACAGTAGTCACTTTCTGAATGGATTACAGTGTTGAGTCTCATGTCCCCTGTAAGCCATTTGGTGATGGAGGCAGACATGTGACTTGGGGACACAGGGGCTCACAGGCATCATAGGTGAAAAATTGTCATCAGTTCTTTACCTGCCAGGACAGACTGTGCCTCCACCTCTCTAATCCCTCAAGCTCTTAGCTCTAAAGATGGTCATGAAAACTGCCGTCACGCAGCCCACAGAATCGTAAAGAGTTGGAGGCACAAGGCCTCTGAATATTTCACTAAGGATGCCCATGTGACATTGGAGACGGGGAACCTGGATGACATAAAACAGGGCACCAACTGGCTGATGAGAAACAAAGTTGAGACCCACTTTGCCAACAAGAAGTTGACTTCACCGATGAAAAACAGAATAAAGAGTCCTCTTCAATGACAAATGGAGTCTGGCGGCCTGCTGAACCTTGTGGTGCTGGGTTGGACACCTTGTAACTGAGGATAAGTAAAGTTGGAAGGACATCCTTCTGATAAGAAGGGGAGAAGAATGACCAATGAGAAGTCGAGATGCTCCTGACTAAACGAGAGAGAA
Source organism: Erpetoichthys calabaricus (assembly GCF_900747795.2). Taxonomy (NCBI): domain Eukaryota; kingdom Metazoa; phylum Chordata; class Cladistia; order Polypteriformes; family Polypteridae; genus Erpetoichthys; species Erpetoichthys calabaricus. The sequence goes on from NC_041402.2 coordinate 36,555,769, forward strand.
GGGAATTGGGGGTTATCATCTGCCTGATGAAGAATTTAAACTAGTGATGCTACAAGGTGGTCGACCAGTTGGAAGCAGAGCTGACTCCATGAGACCAATGAGAAACAACATGAGGATACTTCTTGATGGAAGATACAGTATGTGAACTTGAAACAGTGCAGAATAAATGAAAAATGGATTCTGTAGTTCTTCTTGACCACCAATGAAATACTGGGAGCATTCAATAATTTATCTACCTCAGTAGGAAAGAAAAGAGTTTTTGAAAAATTTTTGTTTTATTTTTCAACTAGCTGTCTCCTGTGGCTCTGCCCACGTAGTAGTGAAACAGGACAAACTTTAAAAATCGATAAACAAACAGGTATCGTTAGGTAAGCGAAGGCAGGGTACACTCCAACACGTGGGGAGAGGTAGAGCGACTCAAACGGAGGCTCTCCTGACATCACGCGTTCCCCTCTCTTCGGCCCGCTACCTCTGTCTCGGATTAACGTGAATAAATCTCTCCTGCAAGCGAACTATGATACTTAACGTGATGAGAGAAACCGCAAAATCAACTAGAATATTCAAGCAAATTATAGAAAAAAACAGATCTAAATCCGTTAAGTAGTTCTCTCGTTCGCTAGCTAAGCGGAAGGAAAGGTCCGCTCCAACACGTCGCGAGAGTAGAGTGACTCGAACGGAGGCTGGCGCGTGATTAAGGAGGGCCCTGACTGGCTCCCTACTCCTGACGTCCTGCTTCCCCTTCCCCTCAGTGCGCAGCCATTCTCTCAGATTAGCGTGAATAAGTCGCTCCTGCAACGAACTATGATACTTAGCGCGATGACAGAAGTTGCAGAATCCACCGGAATGTTCAAGCAGATTGTAGAAAAAGGCCTGATCTGTATCCATTAAGTAGTTCTCTTGTGAAAAGCGGACAGACAGACAGACATTGGATTTTATACATATAGAGATATAGTCCGCTGATAGCTCCATACACTTCATCACCTTTTCCTGCAATGACTTTAATCCCTTTAATAAAAAATCTTCTGTTTGACCTTCAAACCAGGACGTCACAGCTGCCACGACGTCTTCATCACTTGAAAACCGCTGTTCACGGAGAGATTTCTTTAAAACTCGGAACAGGAAATAATCTGAGGGAGGCAGGTCAGGATTGTAGGGTGGATGATTCAGCTGCTGGAACTCACATTCTCGGATGGCAGCGTGTGATTGACGTGACATGTGAACCGGCGCATTGTCGTGAAGAAGCTACTTGATTTGCACAAGGACTCTCCTGACCTCCTGTCACTTGGAATGTTAGACTCGCACTGTGCCACAACTGTGCATGAGTAACCCTGAGACGTGGCACAACATGCACAGAGCTGTTTCAACATGCTTGCTACTTTCTTTCATACTCTGGTAGATAAATTATTGAACACCCCTCATATGTGTAGTGGATGAAGAGCCAAGTGAGGGGAAACCTGGTAGACATGGATAGCAGTGGGAGGCACCTTGAACGTGGGCAGTGGTGTCCTATAATATGAAGTCAAGTGAGGAAGCCCATGGTTACTGGAAATTGGTTCTCTCTTTTAGGATGGATGGGGATGACAGTGATGCCACTGGAAGGAGGAGACAGAGTTATAGAGTTCAGTGCCATGTCAGTGAGTAGTGATGAGCGAAACAGGCAAGGGTTGAATCACATTCGGTTTCGCTAAAAGCCATTTGTGAAACACAAAACTCACTGAAGAGTTTTTGGGGAGTTTTAAATGTTTATTTGAGGGGTGGAAAACAAAGAAGTCTGCTCCTCAAAGTCTCGCTGTCACTTCTATGTTTATCTGTGTTCCTTTCCGTGTCTGTATTAAGCATATCAACTGTAGGACAGTGTTAAATTCAGCTCTGCTTATGCCTTCTTCGTCCACATCACTGCGGAGGACTGCAGTACATTTTTTTTAAATGTGACATGCTGCACATTTTCCATACGAAACCAGAATAAAATGCACCATCATGGACATTAGTATGTCCTCCCCACAGGAAATGACAGATAGACCAGCATGCAGAATTAATGCCTGAAAACTCATCCAGACAGGAGTTAAACACCTTTTTTCTTGGAATAACAATACGCCACATTGAGTTTCACTGCCAATTCAATTCACGTGAATCCTTTCGCTTATCACGTTCAGTGAGAAAGGACTGATGTCCTGAACTTGAGCAACAGAGGTGCACCACAATAGTTTGCTCTGTCAGATCACTGACTGCCGTTCATGAGGCTGATCCAGGGGGTCTTCTGGGTAGATAGGAGCAGGATTGGGGAGCTGGGGAGTCGAGTAAGGAGGTCCTTGGTTTCTGGAGACAGAGCAGCTCTAGTTTGCTCCACTGAGAACCGAAAAGTCATACAGAGTCCCCTGAACATAACAGGTAGAGTGAGAAGGCAGTCTTGTCCTTGATTAAGAAATAATTAATAATAATAATAATTCTTTGCATTTATATAACACTTTTCTCACAACTCAAAGCACTTTAGTGAGTGTGGAGCCACTTCAACCCCCACTAATGTGTAGCATCCACTTGGATGATGCAACGGCAGCCATTTTTACACCAGTATGCCCACCACATGTTAGCTGTTAGGTGGTGAAGTGGTGAGAGAGAGAGCCAATCAGAGACAGGGAATAATTATGGAGGTAGAATGACTAGGCCATGAAGGGCAATTTATCCTGGACTTTGAGATACACCCTACTTTTTCCAAAAGTTGCCGACGGACCTTCTATGACCACAGAGAGTCAGGACCTCGGTTTTACATCTCCTCCAAAGGACACCGCCATTTTTACAGCACAGTGTCCCCGTCACTGCACTGGCGTATAGGATCCACATTTAGACTTCAGGGTAAGCTCCCCCTACTGGTCTCACCAACACATCTTCCAGCGGCAACCCAAGCTTTTCCTAGATGGTCTCCTATCCTAGTACTGGCTGGACCCAAACATGCTTAGCTTCAGGTGGACGACCTATTCTGAAGGGCATGTGGTGTATGAAATGAAGAGAAATTCCAGTCTGTTCTGTCACAGCAGATGAAGAGTGGACGTGGGTGGTGGTCTGGAGGTCAATGAGTGGACTCATACAGTATCCAGTGGAGTAAGATGACTTTTTATTACTAGACGTTTGTGACTTTAGTTTGCTCTGTTAGAGGGTCTTCCAGATTAGGAGCTTAGCTGGGGAGCATTGCTGCCCAACAGAAGAGCACAGTCACACAGTTTAGTTCACTGGCTGCGGTGAATGGAGCAAGCTGGCTGTCCTGTCCTTGACTGGTGAAGGCTAAGAGGCGCCTTCTCTTTAAAGGTAGACACCTCGGCTCTACAGACAGAGTGTTTCCACTTTGATTTAGTGTGCACTAGCTACAATATCAGCAGACAAACATGTCCATTGAGCTAACCCAATTACAACTACACTGTGGGGTGCTTCATAGTCGAACGCTATCAGCGACTTCTCGTTTAATTAGAAACGGCTGCGAGCCATTGTGGAGTAAGTTGTCTACAAATGAATGTGAACAGCTAAGCGTGTGTCATCTCTTGTTTTGAAAACCTCATTATTGATGTTTTGCTTTTTTTTCCTCTTTTGTTTTCCAGTTGAGGTTTGGGGAACGCAATTCCAAAACATGAGGAAAAGGGCTGCTGGCATGAACACCGTGTAATCTGATGTGTCCAGGAATTTGTGAAACTGTGGTCCGCGAACACAAGCAGGCCTGGCAAAGAAAGAACATGAGCTGTAAGAAATGAAGTCAGAGGGGCAAAAGTGGAAGAAGACATGCTTCGCTTCCTGGCCAGCTGGAAACCCCCCTCGGTGCATTTCTTGAGGCTGCAGCTCTGGGCCAGAGTCACTGCTAACTAACTGAGCCATTATGAAGCCAACGCTCTCATTCAGGCTGACGGAGCTCTAGGAACCTGTGGGCTGTGCATCAGAACGGAGAATCCTATGGTAAGCTTTGATGAGCAAAAGAAAATAAGGTCTATCAGAAAAACACGTCAAGTAGAGTGGTGCAGAAAACTCTGCGATATGGTTAAATTAATATGATATTAGCAAATTATAGAAAACTCTGGCTTATGATCTTCTTATAGACAAAAAAAGATGGAGGCTTTTTGAGAGAACCACCAAAAGATGGTCAGTGCAGGTGATGTTCAGAACTGGGTGGCGTATTGCCTATGGACTCCTTGAGGACACTCGCCTGAGTCATTCTGGGGTTTCTCTTACTAGGCCCCTAAGGACTGTCAGATGTTGTCCCACACAAATGCAGTGGTTTCAAACAACTGAACTGTGGCAGTGTGGGTGCACTCCCATGCTCAATTCATTAGGTTCTACTGACACCAACATCGGTGTCCACTGTTGAATCCCTCCTCAAGTTTAAGAAACCCCAAATTTCTGGCGGATGGACTCAGTATGCTTGTATGTGTGTTCTTTGGATCTGATTGGCATCGCCTTTCATCTTCTGTCTCAATCTTGAAGCACATGTTAGCTGCAGGTATTCTGGGAAAAGATAAATTAAGACAAAGTAGACCTGAGTAGCAGTGGGTTCAACATTTACTTGGAAAGACATCCTGAGCCACAGAGCGATCTTCAGTATGTGTTTTTCAATCAGGGATGCCCATCCAATCCTAGATTCCACCAAGGCCTTTGTTCAGATGTATGTCAGAGCCCTAGTGTGCTGACATGAGTCCTTCTTTATCATCTAACTGCCAGGTTTGTCACTGTGTCCATTACTAAACTGGCTACATGTCTGTGGAGCCTGGCATTAAGTGCAGTCCTGAACAGGTGCCGCTCTGCCACAGGGTGCTATCACTCATGCAGGACCAGTTTAAAATGTGTAATTAGCCTGACACTTTTAGGACATGGGAAGAACACCCACCTAGACATGGAGAAATGGTGCAAACTCCAACTGACATTATGCTAAGCTAAGATTCAAACCACAACTTTTTAAGCAGTGGCACTGATCACTGGCTTTTAACAAATTCTTAATAATTACCCCTTTAAGTGCTGACTCTGGAGAAGTTGCTCTGAGGTTCACCACCAACTGAGTCGGTGAGCAGTAACTTATCCAGCCACAGAACTGAAAGAGGCCCATCAGAGTAGATGAGCTTTTTATTTTGTGGCCGGGTGCAGCAATGACAGGTTACAAAAGGAAAAATCTGGGATGCCAACTGGGTCCTCCCATTTAATATCCTATAATTCAAAGGGGAAGAAACACAGTTTGGCATATTTGTCTTATGGTGTTCAGGGCTGAAAACAAAACACAAGATATTGGCTTTCTAGCCACAAGTTAGGTCAGTCTGCATGGGACCGCCATCTAGACAGAATGCCATCCGTGAAGCTGGGGCTTTTATGGAGGGTAAACTAGAAGGGGCAGAGTCAGTTGCCCTCACTGGGTGGTTTTTTGGCACTGTGGAGAAAGAAGGAGATGACACCATTAGCAATAGCACCCCCTCTTGTCTTTATGGGTTATTACATACCCCAACAGAGCCTGTGAGGAGATCCTCCGACATGCATGCGTGACAACTTCTAAACTGCAACAGCAAGGGTGTCTTATTATTACACTGAGGCAGGTGCTCTCGTTCTCAGCCTTGTTGGTCCCTGATGTTATGAAATGGAATTTCCCTCAGGGGAAAATGAAATGAGGCCTCCAGAAACAAGCTGAGGAGCAGCACACCAGAATCCTACTTGGTCAACTCAGCAGAGGCTCACCTCCACATTAAATGAATGATTCCCACTCCTGAGCCCTCTTAACTAGTTTAAATAGTTGACAGGGCTCTGTCCTGCCTTTTATTAAGTTTGCGGTGCGGGAATTGCCGCATGCGTCCACTGGCTTGAGTCCTTTCGAGTTGTTGTTTGGTAGGCAACCCTGAGGCATCTTGGATGTTGTATGCAAGGAATGGACAGAAATTGGGACAAAAGCTCACGGGCCGAGCTTTGCGGATCGGGTAATTTCGTTGCAAGATAGGATTTCTAAACTTTCTTCTGTCGCTGTGGAGCATGAGCGATGTGAGCAGGAAACCCAGAAACGTCTATACTATAGGCGCTGTAAGCTCCGTGAATTCAAACCTGGTGATCGTGTTCTAGTTCTGATTCCATCTGACCCGCACAATTTCCTAGCGAAGTGGCAGGGCCCTGCCATTATTGAGGAGTATATGGGGCCGGTGAATTACAAGGTTAGAATAACGGGCTGGCGCAAACCATTCCAGATTTTACATGTTAATCCCTTGAAGGAGTGGCATGACCCGCAGGGGGTTTATGCTTCCTTGGCTGCTGTCTCTCAGACCGATGTTGCCATTGGTGACGATTTGACTGACTCACAAAAGACAGACTTGTTAACTTTGATTGAACAGAAGACTGATGTTTTTTCAGACTTTCCAGGCGTGACTAACCTTGCAGAACATAAAATCACTACTGAACCCAGTGTTAGGGTGCAGATGCGCCCGTTTCGGATCCCGGAAGCACAACGGAATATTATGCGTGAGGAAGTCAAACAGATGCTGGCAGTAGGTGTAATTCGTGAAAGTAAAAGTGACTGGTGCAGTCCGGTCATATTAGTCCCAAAACAAGACGTTTCGGTTCGCTTCTGTATTGATTTCAAGCACTTGAATAAGGTCTCTAAATTTGATGCTTATCCAATGCCCCATGTTGATGAGCTGTTGGAAAAACTGGGTTAGGAGACCTATATCTCCACGCTAGATCTCACGAAAGGTTACTGGCAGGTGCCTCTTGAGGCTGCCAGTTGTGAGAAAACAGCATTTGCGACTCCTGACAGACTTTATGAATTTACTAGACTCCCGTTTGGTCTTCATGATGCGCATCTAACTTTCCAGCATATGATGGATCAGATGTTGTGTCCTCATTCCGAATATTCCGGTGTATACCTCGATGACGTTGTGATTATCAGCAAAGATTGGCAAATGAATTTCGAACATCCTCAGACTGTCCTTGAAAGCTTGAGACAGGCTGGCTTGACAGCTAACCCTAAGAAGTGTAAGTTGGGTATGTCTGAGACTCATTATCTGGGTTATCCAATGGGCAGGGGTTTACTCTGGCCACAATTTAGAAAACTGGAAGAGATGCTTGCTTACCCATGTCCAGAAATGCAGAAACAAGTTTGTGCTTTTCTGGGTTATTATTGAAGATTCATCCCTGACTCTGCAAATAGGGCTGCTCCTCTTTCTGATCTTACTAGAGGCAGAAAGAACTGCCCTGTTTTATGGACAGAAGTTTGTGAACGTTCCTTTTGTGATTTGAAAACTACTTTGTGTTCTTTTCCGGTTTTGCGGAATCCCGATTTCTCTAAGGATTTTGTTCTACAGACGGATGCAAGTGCATTTGGTTTAGGCACCGTCCTGTCTCAGGTTTTTGATGGGGAAGAGCACCCTATCACTTTTTTGAGTAGAAATTGCTTCCAAGGAAACACAATTATTTGACTATTGAGAAAGAATGTTTGGGGATTAAATGGGCTGTAGAAGCGCTTCGTTATTACTTATGGGGTCAAAATTTCACATTAGTGACTGATCACTCTCCACTTCAATGGTTATACTGTCAGAAAGATATGAACTCTCGTCTCATGAGATGGTTTTTGAGCTTGCAGCCTTATAGTTTTACTGTCAGGTATCGACCTGGCTCTGAACACGTTAATGCTGATGTCCTGTCGTGCCTGTTTGAACCTGGTTTGGAGTGTCACTTAATTCACGAAAATGTGAATAAAGCTGATGAAGGGGGGTGTGAGCTGAGGGGGGCTGAATGCACCCCTAGAAGACACGGACGCTCCTCAAAAAAACCCTCTTAAAAACGCTGATAGACTACCTTCACATTGCTCCCTTACTTGCTGGGCTTACTTGCGGCTGCTCTGTTGCGTGATATGCTTCTCGCGCGACGCTACGCTTACTTAAAAGCCTGAACAGCACCTTTTCCTTTTTGGCTGATTGCTTTGTTTCTCTCTCCTCCCTCAGACATCCTCTGCTCCTGTTGCGGGTCCCGCTCCCGTTGTGCTCCCCTATGATGTTTGCCTATTCCTTCAAACGAAAACTAACTGCATACTGAGCTTGTTTTACTTCTGATAGAGACATGTTTGTTTGAAGTGTTTGAATAAAGTTCCTGTCTCTACAAGCTCCTGTGTTTCTGTGCAATTCCGTCAGCCCAAGTGTGACACCAGGAGTGGTGATGTCAGGGAGGCCCCACCACCTGGGGCTCCAACCACAAAGAACAAGGAACAGAACTACATTTAAAGGGACAGTACACCATTATAACATCTCCTATTAATAATAAATCAAGAAAAACATAAAGACATGAAAAATAATAATCTTAAAATAACCAAAACAATAATAAAATATAAGTTACACATAACTTCTTCCTGATACATACTCCTGCTACACTGTCCACTCCTCTGAGTGGTCCTGGATGAGCCCCCTGATGTCACCACAGTGCGGACTTGAAGGAGACAATAAAATAAAATAGATACAAATATCTTGGAGATCAATGTAGTCAAATACTCGTACAAGCCAACTTCAGAAGTCACACTGACCTTTTGACAAAACTGAAAATGCGTAATGGAACTTAAAAAATTAGAAAGCAGAGCAAGAAATCTTAAAATGGAAAGGAACGTGGATACCCCAGAAATGCCTGAGCCATTGGTCTGATGATGTCATTAGTGCTGTGCATTGCAGGGAATTCAGGGCAAAATTACAGCAGCCATAGAAAACAAAGAGAAATGGCAAAAATGTTTGACTTTTTACATTAGCTCTAAATCCAAAAACAAAAGTTAGAATCATAATCCTTGGGTCGCAAACCCCTTAAATAGATGTATAGGTTTAACATACAAGAATTCTTACAAAAGATTCTTTAAAACTGCCGATCATAACAACTGCCAAGAAATCACTTTGAGCGCAGCTCCTCCCCAGTTTACATTAGGACATTAGAACAATGGTGACGAGAACATGCCATTCAGCTCAACAGGCAAGGCCACCCTGTTCACTGTCCAAGATTGTCCAAAAATAACATCAGGAGAGATTTGAAGGTCCCCAACTTCCGGGCGCCCTGCCATGTTGCAGCCTTTACAGAAGCTCTTTCTCTAACTCTCTCTCTCTCTCTTCTTTTTTTACAATTAGTTTTTCATTTTGTAACCTGCTTAATCCAAAGCAGAGGTGCAGGAGCCTATCTGAACTAACATGTGGCGCAAGGCAGGAACAAACTCTAAATACACACACACACACACACACAAGCCAATTCAGTGTCACCAAATCCCCTAACCTGCATGTCTTTGAACAGTGAGAGGACACTGAAGTACACTGAGGAAACACACACTGATATGGGGAGAACATGCAAACTCCACACAGGAATGACCCGGGGACGCGAACACTGGTATTTTTTTTACAATTATTAATGTTTTTAATGTTGCTTATTTTTACTCTTATGATTTCCCTTTTGGCTTGCTACTATAAATTATTGAATTAAATTTTAAAGTAATTTAAAGAGATGCTGCTGTCAATGTAGACCTGTACGCCGGCATGTCTCAGCTACCTCTTGGACAAGCTGAAAGATGTCACAGGGTGAGGGTAAAGGATCTGATGTCAGCCTTTGTCTATAACATCTGAGAATGTAAGATACTCAGGAACGTCAGATGGAGCATATTAAATATTCACATGTTCAACTGGTAGTACTGTGATCACTGCCACTTAAGGAGCTCCGTTAGGTCCTATCAGAGGAGCTGCTCATCCAAAGATGGAAAGGATGATGATCTGGATAAAAGTAGCGTATAGAAGGAGAAATGTTTGATTACTTTTATACAAGTCGTATGAACAGGTACGAACAGGCGATTTCAGGTACGGTGACATTACAGCGTCAGGTCAGGTCAGGTTACTTTATTTGTACTCATTGTGAAAGAAACAGACAGACACACCACGAAGGTTTGGGGCAGCCACCTGTGTAGTTTCCCTGGCTGCAAAAGGCTTTAAAGTAGCGTACAATGTGTACAGGTTAGAGTCCAAAACAGAACCGTTTAAGAATGGAGGATGAGGGGTTTTTATAGGTGGATCACAAAAAGTGACGTCCTCGGGGTTGTGACAGGAAGGATTTCTCGTGTTTGGTCTGCGGAGAGAAAAGAGAGAGGTTTAGTGTATCCCACTGCCCCCTGGCCTGGCGTGGAATTGTCGCTTCCTGGTCCCATTGGTTGACTCCCAAGTGTACATGTGTGACACCTATCTATCTATCTATCTATCTATCTATCTATCTATCTATCTATCTATCTATCTATCTATCTATCTATCTATCTATCTATCTATCTATCTATCTATCTATCTATCTATCTATCTATCTATCTATCTATCTATCTATCTATCATTGAGGGAAGTTGCTGCTTTCTGACTTGTAGGCCTCAGGCTCATGACCGACATCTCCATAGGAGGACGTGAAATGGAGAGAAGTGGGGCTCTGAATTATTTTTCTGGCTGGTGACAAGAGCTGTGCTAGTGATGATCCTGCTTCTGGAAGCGCCCACAACCTGATCAGTGGTCATCACTGTTAGTTCGATAGCACTGGCCATGAGGCTGAGTCTTTGGTGGGTGAAACTAAACTTCTAAGCCATAATGGTAAAAATCAAAATGGTACTCATGCTGCTCTCACCTCAGTATTCATTTAAGTTGGACGTACAATGATCTGTTTGATTAAATACCGACATTTCTTCAGGTAGCCCCCCCAAGAAGATTTGTGGTTGACAAAATCTTTCAAATGACCGCTCTTCATTCATTCTTCTTTTAGAGCCCTTGATGGTCTAATACGACTAAATGGAATTTCTTTTTCTTCCTGGAGCAACATTTTTGTACATCATATTTCTGCTAAGCATCTGTAGCACATAAGATAATGTTCATTTGCAAGAAAATGAGGAAGAGGTGATGAGCCTGGAATTAAAAATCTAATTGACCGAAATGATTTGTGAGAGTTATAAAACTGCAGGAGAATAAAGTGGGCTTCAGCGGGCACTTATACTCACACATAATTTATTTGAAGGATGATCCCACAAGTTTTAAATAAGAGAGCATAAACATATTATTGGTGTCGACCGATTGCTTTATTTATTTTATATGGCTGCTCAAGGAGTGATAACATGGGATTCAAGTGCTAGAACAGAAACAATGGAGGAGTTAGTAATGATGGTGCCAGTGTGCTGCTGCCAACTCAGCATTAGGATGGAGTTTAAAGTGTGGTGCCATGCAGTGACTGGCTATTCATTATTTGCATCTCTTTCTTTGTGTCCTTGAATCGTTTTTGGACCTGTTTAGGAGTTTCTTTGTCCACTAATCCAATTCTGGTCTTAGAAGGGTTCAAGTTATGAATATTTATTTGAAATCATTTCAGACACTATTTTGTTTTTTTTTGCAGGTGGCGTTATTTTGCGCACACTTTACTGGGTCACTTCGGCAGTTGCTAGGGTGGAGTTTGGAGGTCATGACCCCAGCATTCATCACACAGCAGGTTAAAAGGTCAGCCTTTTTTATACTTCCTCATCCAAGTTTGTGGATTCCTAAACTCTTTTTATTGACCTTCTTTTGTTTCTAAAAAATTACATTTTCAAAAAGCTTTTCCTGTTTTTAGCTCAAACTTGTATTTTGAGTTTAATTTTTTGACTCTCATTTTGCCTTTGGTTGCAGTGTGATAGACTTCTCAGTTTTTCTACTCTTCTTTTGGTGTTGTCTTCTTCTTTTCCCCAAGTTACTTTCAAATAATCATGCTTGTCATCTACCATAACACACGGCTCTTGTGATTTCCCGCACACAGAAATACCAAAATAAGTGAGGGCCTCAAAATAACTGGAAACCAAACCAGTGCTTCTCCAAGTCTGGTTACCCATGGCAGGCCTCACCCTTGGCAGCCTAACCTGCACACTCAAATTACAGGCTGCTGCCAAAAAATTGGGGTTGAGACTTTAAAGTCTAAATGTTACAAAATATCAGTAGGAGAGATGTGAAAAAGCATGAAAAATCTCTGCCCCCAAAAAACTAAACAAAATTCCTTTAATATTTAAATAATTATTAATAAAATAATAATAATTCATTACATTTATATAGCGCTTTTCTCAGTACTCAAAGCGCTATCCACACAGGGAGGAACCGGGAAGCGAACCCACAATCTTCCATAGTCTCCTTACTGCAAAGCAGCAACACTACCACAATTATTAAAGAATATTTGAAAAGGAAACAAAAAAGGCAAGGCAGAAATAACTACCTCTTACCTTTACCTAAAAGCAAATAAAGCCAATGACACCAACCAAAAAACAGAACCCTAATCAAAGCAGGCAACACATGGCATAGAGTAGAGAGGGAGGTTGTGAGCATGCGCTGATAGCAGGTTGGCACACCCACCACACAACAAACCACCTGGATTGGGACCCGAGTGCAGCGGGTGACACCTCAGCACCACCAACCCCCAAGTCTTCCCTGTAAGTTGGAGGACCCGCTTGCAGGGCTGAGTGAAGATTAACGTCATACCCAAGATGGAGCAATTGCAGGTTAAGGGCCTCGCTTAAGGGCCCAATGGAGTAGAGTCACTTCTGGCGTTTACGGGATTTAAACTGGCACCCTTCCGATTGCCAACGCAGATCCCTAGCCTCAGAGCCCCACTCTGCCACTCCAGCACTCCACATAGAGTGGGAAAGGCAGAAAACACGGATGAGAAACAATTACTGAACACAGCGCCGAAAATCATGGTATTACATTAATACTACATTAACTCAATAAAAACAGAACACAACAAAATTATATTCAAAAGACAACACAAACATAAAATAAGCACACAATAAACCTAAGCCAGGGCAGCAAATCTGGCTAAAACATAACAATGGCTGGCCGTCTACAAATTTCAGTATAGCCGACCAAGTTGACCGAGTGTAGAAATTGCCAAAACCAGTCTCAGTAATACATATTCTGTTACAGTGATCCCTCGCTATATCGCTCTTCGTCCTTCGCGGCTTCACTCCATCGCGGATTTTAAATGTAAGCATATGTGAGTATATATCGCGGATTTTTCACTGCTTCGCGGATGTCTGCAGTCTACAGTACGTGTGCTTCCTCAGTTGATTTGTCCATTTGAATTCAAACAAGGGATGCATTTGAATTCAAACAAGGGACGCTATTGGCGGATGGCTGAGTAGCTACCCAATCAGAGCACGCGGTTAAGTTCCTGTGTGCTGCTGATTGGCTCAGCGACGGAGTGCTGCATTAACCAGGAAGTCTCATCTCACTCATTCGGCATTAACGTGCTACTGCTTCAGGGGCCGTGTCCAAGCGCCAACAGAAGATGCAAATGATTGCAGAAAAGGTAAAAGGTTTCGATATGTTGAAGGAAGGAAACAGCTACACCGCTGCAGGACACCATTGCGGCATCAATGAGTCCATGATTCTTTTTATTTAAAAAGGAGGAAAAGAATATAAGATCTACGGCCGCAGTGTCCTTTAACCAGAGCACAAAATGAGTTGCAAGTGGACGTGATAAGGCAGTAGTCTGGATGGAATCTGCTTTAGGGATTTGGATTGAAGAGTGATGGAAGAAGAACAACGGTGATGCTAAACAGTCGCCTGAAGAGGCACCTTTAGAAGAGCTGTAACGCTATCCTTTGTAGTGCAGTAAAATTAAACTCATCGTTATCGGGCAAGTCGTCGTGTCATTGTTGGTGAGTAACCATAATTAATTATTTACATTCAGTACTTATTACATGTACATAGTTTAGTGTCGCTGTACACACATTTTACTGTATACAATTTTTCTTGCATTGTACGTATTTATTGCTGGTGGCCTGTCTGTCGTAATGGCTGTAACATATGTGATATCGGAGACGCTCGATATCTTTAAAATAATGTTTAGGTTTTACTGTATGTAAACTGTGTAACAGAATATGTGTTTACATAGATAATTTCAACGAATCTTACCTAATATCTAAGAGAATACAAAGGGTTTATGCTGTATAATTGTGCGTGAAATGTTTATAATAGTGTGGGAGAGTTTATAAGGGCTTAAAATATATAAAAATAACCATATAAACATATGGTTTCTACTTCACGGATTTTCTTATTTCGCTGGTGGCTCTGGAACGCAACCCCCGCGATGGAGGAGGGTTTACTGTATTTATTATTATTATTTCACATGGTCTCATTTGTTTTCTGACTCTTGAGGGACCCTTTTAAGGTTTGTTGTGATCGGCGCTGCTCCACATGGCTAATTCTTATACATTTGTCTTGCACCATCTTCTTTGCACCAGTGTTCCTCAACCCTTAGGGTCCCACACCCCAGTTTTGTCTTTTTAAATTCATTGATGACCCACTAGCAGCAATTGTAAACCATCCCCTTTTTGAAATGAGCTCAATCAGGGGGTCTTCCTTGGTGGAAAAAAAGCTCTCTTTGAAATGGGGAAACGTATTTAACAGTTCTGCCAATCTCTTAGGTAATGCATTAGGGAACCAACGATGGCAACCTGTGACCCACCAGTTGTAACCTATGTCACGGCCCAGTGGTTAAGAAACACTGTCTTAGGCAACCCACTATGACCCACTCACAAACCAACAATGGCAACCCGCAACCCACCAGACGTGTGATGCAGTGGATAAGAAACACTGCCTTACACGGACCCAGCGTGCAGCTGCCAAGACACAAACACTGGTTTTGTGCTACTCCATGCTGGCAGTTAAAGTATGAACACCAGTCACCCACACCAGACCCACAGAATATTAGTGGCAATAATTTGTGCATTTGTGACCGATATAAATCCAATCTGGCATACGGCCGAACGACGGGTCCCAAATGGAGCCCTAAGACATTGCATGAGTGGATTATCTTGTCCTGTAAAGTTTACTTACATGTGATGTAACAAATGACCAAGCTCAAGGTTACTTTGATCCCATCCATTTGTAAATTACTTTATAGACTACTTAAGGAAGACCACCTTGAGGCCCCTGTGGTATAGCGGGTCCGCGGCTACAAAAAAAAAGGGCAGCTTTAAATCCATAAAGCCGTGTCGCTCTCCGTGGGCGCGATTGCACGACTGCGGGGAGTTAATGAGGTAGTTGGAGCGAGTCGCCCCTGCACGTGTGGGTGTGATTGTTCTCAGTTGCTTCATTGGCTTCCTGCGGCATGTGATTAAGGCGCTGTGCCCACGGAGACGTGGGTGTATATATATACGGGTCGGCACAAGGAAAGGGGAGGAATAAAAAAATAAAGCAGAAAAGAAGGAAAGAGAAGTTAAAAGACATGAAAGGCAGTCTTAGAAGGACGATCTGGCCACCTGAAAGGAGGAAGCAGTAAGCGCTGAGGCCCCGTGAAGGAGCGTTGACTGTGGCGCTCTAGGGGCTAGTTCGCCCCACTGAATATTCGGGTGGAGTGTGGCGAGCAAGGCAGGTGTCCTCCCTAGGCTTCCGAGGTGCGACCAAGTGAGCGTGATGGAAGAAGGGAGGAGAGCCGACCTCAGACCTTCTGGTCGTGATGTCTGGAGGCAGCCAAGACGGAGGTCGGCTGAAAGGAACTCATGGCTGCTGAGTCTCCGCAGGCTACATGAGCAATGGGTGAGCCGGGGAGAATGAGAAGGAGGTGGGCTGAGATCAGGAGGAGTTACTCTGCATTTTAACCTTGGATTTTTAACGGATTTATTTATTGATTTTTATTCCCACTTTTCATTGGATTTTTATGGATTTATTTATGTACTCTTTTTAGAACATTGCACAATTGACACTTTTGTTGGTTCTACTTGTGTTTTGACTTTGCTTTTAATAAAAGTACTTGAGCACTTTTTCCACCATCCTGTGGCATCATCAGAGAATTGTCCTCATTTGTCAGCTCATCTTGGTCATAACTATCGACGGTGTTGGTTCAGCAGACTCCCATGTGGGAAGAGGGGGTCTGTAGGTGACCGGCATCGTCACAGGCCCACCAGTGGTATTCAGCAAATTTGAAGGAGTGTAGGCTGGCGTTACATTACACATCTTCACTTCCATGAGCACATCACACTTGACAAACACAGTTGCTTGATCTCATTATCCTGATGATGTTAGACTGCATGGCTAGGAACCATGGGGGATAATGGATTGCACAACTCCCTCACAAATTTTCTATTGTGTCACAAAAGTATCACAGTGAGAATGCATTTTAGCTGGCAATCAACAAAAACAAGACGACGGATGTCCAACATACCCCTAGGGTCTCATCAGTTTGCACAGTTCAGATTGAATGCAGTGCTGAAGAAGATGACACGGCTCAAGTTATACAGCATGCTGTCGAGGGAGGTGATGCTTAAGTTATTTAACACACTAATGAGGCCTCAATTGGAGTACTGTGTGCATTTGGGGTCTCCATATTACAAAAAAGACATAGCAGCACTAGAGAAAGTCCAGAGAAGAGCAAGTAGGTGGATTCTGGGACTGAGAGGTATGAGCTATGAGGAGAGATCGAAGGAGTTGAACCTTTTCAGTTTAAACAAAAAAAGATTACGAGGTGACATGATTGAAGTGTTTAAAATTATGAAGGGAATTAGTCCAGTGGATCGAGACGGTGACTTTAAAATGAGTTCATCAAGAACATGGGGTCACAGCTGGACACTTGTTAAGGGTAGATTTCGCACAAACATTAGGAAGTTTTTCTTTACACAGAGAACTTGGAGTAGTGTGGTAGACAGGAGGACTTTAGAAACCTTCAAAACTTGACTTGATGATACTTTAGAAGAATTAAGTGGTGTAGCAGACTTGACAAGTGCAGAAGAATTTGGCAATGCACAAATATAAAGATTTGGGGAATGGCCCTGTATATTGTATGGTAGAGTAATCACAAAGGACTGTTACCAGTCTCATCAGCTGTAAGACAACAAAAGAGTACTTTGAGGAAAGTCATTTTTAAATTAAGGTGGCAGGAAGCAGGTTGAGATCATCAAGATGGGACGGAAGTGAAGTCATCTGAAAGGTGGACGTGAGGATGATTATTTTTGTCTTCTGTTGTTCTGTGGGGAAGAAAGAGAGATGGCATTAGTACCCTTTACTAACCCTGTTCCCGGTCTTTTCACACCCCGAGTTGGACCCTTTGTCTGTCCCCTAATCATTTGTGTGTGACAGTGGATAGGACTAGCAAGCTTTGTTGAGCTAATGGCCTCTTCTCATCCAAATTTTTCCTCATATTGTAATGTTTTAACGTGACAGGAAAGGAGTCTGCTAATTATTTTTCCTCACTAGAGATCTTTATTTAAATACTGCATGACAGACCAGAATTAATACTTGTAAACCCTTACAGACATGAATTAAACTCCTTTCATTTTGTGTCAATGGCACAGATTTTGTGGGGAATGAAACCCAATTTACTTCACCAATTTTTTTTTTGCAAAGCAAAGCTTTGAGTTCAAGTCACTTATCTCTATCCATGGGTTGTTGTCCAGAGGTTAATATCCATAGCGAAGAGAGCAGATGCTAGCAAATTCACCCAATATGCACCATCCTGGCATGTGCTTGTCAGAAACAATGAAAGAAGAATTCTGAAAGCAAATTCCAGTGCCTTTGGGTGCCCCACAGAATTTTGTTCAAGGTCAGGAGATTCTTCTGAAGCTGCGATATTCCCCATCCTTTGCTGCTTGCTCTGCACCCATTGTGAAAGAGCAAATAGAAAATAATGAGTCAAAGCCTCAAACCTGACCGTCAACACCATTAAGGGTTATCTCCTGACAGCTGACCCCCACTGGGGGGAAAAAGAAAGAAGTAAAGACTCCAAGGTATGTAAACTTTAAAGGCTAAATCCAGACTGAAGCAGACTGGTGGGCTCTGATGACCTGCACTTTCAAGATTCAGGAACTAAAACTGGACAACTAAAGAATTTGGAGAATAAAAATGCTGCTTGTCCTGCCTGAGATAGAATTTTTGGTGACTGTTAATCCTGCTTTCTTTAAAGCGTTTGCTCGTTGTTTAGCAAACTTGCTTTATTCATTAGGAGGTTGTGGGAAAGTGAGGCCTACCTTGACAGCACTGGGTGGATAACTAGGACCAATCCTGGAAGAGATGCCAGCTCATCACACTCACATTGAAACAATTTAAAGTCTTAAGATAAAATACATGTCTTTGGGATGCGGGATGAAGACAGAGTACCCGGAGAAGTTTTTTTTTTCCCCAATTCATTTTATTTTTTTACAGCACTCTTCACTGAGTGCAGGCGCAGAGCCCTTTGACAAGTTTTCAAGTAAAATGAAATTACAAACTTTGCTAATTACATAATGAATACAAAAAGACACAAAGTAGTTTGAAACTGATTATCATTAAAGGGGCCAAACACACTCTGTCCATTAATTACCGTATACACTCGCATATAAATTGGGTCTTGAAACCCAAAAAATCGGTCATAAAATCAGACCCTGACTTATACACCCATTCAAAAATACGACACTTCATTTTTTTTTTTACATCTTCTTGCCTCCTTCAATCTACGCACCAGTTTCTCAAACACATTGAATTTTGTTGCAGCAGCGTAGTTACCAATTTCTTTCACCACTTCAACAACTTTTAATTTAAAACCAGCTTCTTCTGATCTAACGCTCCATCGTAAATAAGGGATGCTCTTATGATAAAGGTGTATGAGGGTGTGAGATACAAAAAACACAAAACAGTGCAAACATCACTTCAGAATAGTTTGGGTATTACCGTGTGGTCACGTAGGCACAATACACAGAAACAAAAGGCTGTGTGCTCCGTGGTTACTCTCTCAAGTGGGCTTTAGCATATCATAATCTCTTGGACCAATAGCGTCACATTTCCGCATTCGACTTATATGACCGACATACTATCCATCCATCCATCCATCCATTTTCTAACCCGCTGAATCCGAACACAGGGTCACGGGGGTCTGCTGGAGCCAATCCCAGCCAACACAGGGCACAAGGCAGGAACCAATCCTGGGCAGGGTGCCAATCCACTGCAGTGACCGACATTCTAAAATAACAAAAATTATACAGTAAAATCAAGCCCCGACTTATCTGCGGGAGAACTTAAACGCAAGTATATATGGAATTTGTTGAACTATAGCCCATTGAAATAGGAGGAGAGGAAAACATAAACTCCAGTTGGCGCCATCCCTGGAGAAAATGAACCTCTGGAGGGTCCATAGTCAGTTATAACAGAGAATACGTATTCAGGCAGAACATGTTAGTGTTTAAACCCAAGTCAGGAAAATAACTAAAAGGAGCTGAGGCCGCCAAAAAAATACCATAGAAGCAGGCCAGAATCTTAACTGATCTGTGTAAAATTTGAACGACCCCAAAGCAGCCAGCCCCCAACTACTAGCTGCAGGCTTCCACTTAAGTAAGCCCCAATAGTGGGAAACTGGCTTTTAAACTTTAGAATATATTACCAAAAAGATGAGTCTTTATCAATGAGGGGTGTAATTCATAAATTAGAAAAACAGCAGAAAATGCTCAGAAGAGTGAAAAATAACAAAGTACAATTCATAATCAGAAAACTAGAAAATCCACAGTAAAAAGCAACCATCACTGTTAACTCCAAACAACTTCAATGCACCTCTGCGTGAGACCCTCATCTCCAGGTCTTAAATAGCCAGAGAGAGATCACAACAGTGGCGGTGATATCAGGGTGGCCCCACCCCCTAGGGCATCACCCATGGAAAACACATTCTGTAAACACATACAAAGGTAAAGAACATAACTACAGAATAACAAAGCCAACCATAAAGACATGAAAAAATATCATTTAAATGTAACCATAAATGAAAACCAGACAACAAATAAAAGACTCTAGCCATAATATAACAGGTAGCTCAACAAAGATGGGGTGGGACCACTGGAGCAGTGCTGACCCCTGTGTCAGTGTGCCATACTTATTAGGTAATAATGTCTTTTAAACATTCTGCTTCTTTGTGGTGGTTGCACAAGTAAAGTCAAATGTTCTGACATTCTCAATATGGGGTAAATATGGAAATGTCAGGGATGTGTGGCACTCCTGTTTTATTATCACATCTGGCTGGAGCCACCAGAGGCATTTCACAGTTTAGTGATCAGGACGACCATTAAGCAAAGCAAAAAAAAAAAAAAGAAAAAGCTGAAAACAGCACTGAATTCAGAAGGTCGCATTAGTGACCAATGGAACTTCACACCCTAAAGCGTCTCCACACGCACCTGACTATCCATTCCTCAGGTTGTCAGTTTCATAAACCTTATTTACATACATGAAATATATATAACAAGTAAACACACATTAGACAATCAAACAGTAGGCACAATGTTTCAGTGTATGACGAGGTTGTCTGCTTGAGGCCATGTTACATGCCTGCCGTGGATTCAGAAAATATGTAAAGTGTAAAGTGCAGTAGACTCCGACAGTATTCAGACCCCTTCACTTTTTGCACACTTTCATATTAAATACAGTAGATAAATGTGCCATTTTAGCCCAGGAAATGTATGTACTTAAATGAATGAGAGATTTTAGTTTTTGATTTTGAATAAATTTGCAAACCTTTCTGGAAACACGCTTTCACGTTGTCATTATGAGTTATTGAATGTAAATTGATGGACAGAAAGGGCGAGTTTATCCATTTCAAATTAGATCTACAACACAATAAAGTGTGCAGAAAGTGCAGGGGTCTGAATACTGTCTGAGCCCACTGCACTTTACAACCAATATGTGCGCACTTCAGTACCTGAGCAGCTGGTTTTGTGCTGCGATCAGGTCACCCACTGGATACTGATGAGTGTACATGCATACAGTAAAGCTGCAGGTGAGCCGTAGGGGAGAGGTGGGGTGAAGGAAGATTGATGCTCCAAGCTTTACTGATACCGTCATGGAGGGGACTGTGAAGGGGACGTGATGCTTTAAGCTTTACTGATACCGTCATGGAGGGGACAATGAAGGACCTGATGCTCTAATCTTTACTGATACCGTCATGGAGAGGAGTGTGAAGGGGACATGATGCCTCAGTCTTTATTGATACCATCACAGAGGGGACTGTGAAGGAGACGTGATGCTCTAAGCTTTACTGATCCGTCATGGAGGGGACGTGATGCTCCAAGCTTTACTGATACCGTCATGGAGGGGACTGAGAAGGGGACATGCGCCTCAGTCTTTATTGATACCATCACAGAGGGGACTGTGAAGGGGACGTGATGCTCCAAGCTTTACTGATGCTGTCATAGAGGGGTTTGTGAAGGGGACGTAATGCTTTAAGCTTTACTGATACCGTCATAGAGGGGACTGTGAAGGGGACGTGATGCTTTAAGCTTTACTGATACCGTCATGGAGGGGACGATGAAGGGGACGTGATGCTTTAAGCTTTACTGATACCGTCATGGAGGGGACGATGAAGGACCTGATGCTCCAATCTTTACTGATACCGTCATGGAGAGGAGTGTGAAGGGGACATGATGCCTCAGTCTTTATTGATACCATCACAGAGGGGACTGTGAAGGAGACGTGATGCTCTAAGCTTTACTGATCCGTCATGGAGGGGACGTGATGCTCCAAGCTTTACTGATACCGTCATGGAGGGGACTGAGAAGGGGACATGTGCCTCAGTCTTTATTGATACCATCACAGAGGGGACTGTGAAGGGGACGTGATGCTCCAAGCTTTACTGATGCTGTCATGCAGGGGACTATAAAGGACATGATGCTCCAAGCTTTACTGATACTGTCATGGAGGGGACTGTGAAGGGGACATGCGCCTCAGTCTTTATTGATACCGTCATGGAGGGGACTGTGAAGGGGACTTGATGCTCCAAGCTTTACTGATACCATCATGGAGGGGACTGTGAAGGGGATATGCGTCTCAGTCTTTATTGATACTGTCATGGAGGGGACTGTGAAGGGGACTTGATGCTCCAAGCTTTACTGATACCATCATGGAGGGGACTGTGAAGGGGACATGCGTCTCAGTCTTTATTGATACTGTCATGGAGGGGACTGTGAAGGGGAATTGATGCTCCAAGCATTACTGATACCATCATGAAGGGAACTGTGAAGGGGACATGATGCTCCAAGCTTTACTGATACCGTCATGGAGGGTACAATGAAGGACCTGATGCTCCAATCTTTATTGATACCGTCATGAAGGGGAGTGTAAAGGGGACATGATGCCTCAGTCTTTATTGATACCATCATGGAGGGAACTGTGAAGGAGACGTGATGCTCTAAGCTTTACTGATACTGTCATGGAAGGGACTGTGAAGGGGACATGATGCTCTAAGCTTTACTGATACTGTCATGGAAGGGACTGTGAAGGGGACACGTGCCTCAGTCTTTATTGATACCATCACAGAGGGGACTGTGAAGGGGACGTGATACTCCAAGCTTTACTGATGCTGTCATGGAGGGGACTGCAAAGGGGAGGTTGTTTAGCCCTCATCTTCCTCTAGGTTGTCCATGGTGGAGTAGTCTCTAAGCATATAGAGAGTAAACTTGTCACAGATTCTTATCTTCATCCAAGAATGTAGTGGGCTATAACCCAGTACAAAGAACTCTCTAAGTTAGTTTATCCAGCACAAGTTTCTTTGCTGTTTATTATTTCTAGGTGAGATCATTCTGTTGTGATTCTTGCAGACTCCCAGGCTCTAAATGAGACTAAGGCCTAGAAAATCTAGTTTCAGTCTCCTTATACATTTTGTACATTTTGTTGCTTGGAGTTCCAAGAGTTTTGCTCTGCGTTCTGGCAGTTGGATGGTACTCACTAATATACAGCAGTTCTCATAACCTTTCACTATTTTGGTACTATAATATATTAACCAGCTGATATGTACACATAGCTGAAGAAGCCAAAATGCCTGGAGTGCCAACTCTTTTTTTTCTTTTTCTCAACTTCAACCACATCTTATCCGCAAAACTCAAATTTGCACTTTAGCCTACACAAACTGGGAAGAGGGAAAAACTAAGGAATACTGAAAATCTCAAAAATAGAGAGATACTGTATACAAATATTGTAACCACTGGGGGTGCCACTGATCTCCAAACTACAAACACAGCAATATCCAACAAAATTCCAGGTTCAAATAAGTCATTTTTATTTGTCACAATGCCTTCCAAATACAATTAATAACAAAATCACCATCCACAAATCCTCCTTCCTCCTCCACAAGAGCGTTGCCCACTGCTTCCAACTCTGACTCAATTAAAGTAAAGCAGTGGGCTTTTTTAAAGCTCGGCCCAGGAACTGCTTACAATCTCCTGTCCAGGTTGTCTGGAGCATTTATGGGTTATGCAGAAACCAGGACAGTCCTCTCCCGGCAGTGCCCTCTGGTGGTTCCTAAAGACCCCAATAGGGTTATGTCTCCAAACTCCAACTCCCATGCCACCCTGTTGGTGTCCTGAATGGTTTAGCTCTGAGGAACACTTCCACCTGTTGTATGGGGGAATGAAATGCTCTTGGTGGGCCCGTTCACCTGCTCCTTCTGTTATGGCCAGCCAGGTACGAATCCTTCCTTTATCATGACCAGGATGCCTGGCCTTCCTCTCTGACACCTATAATATGTTATTTGTCCCCAAGGGAAAATTAAAACTTTACAGAATCTCAACAAAAATATAAATATTCTACTCCCAAATACACGCAAGAACATCTAGTTTGGATAATAAGAGAGCTGCTACTGTCTGATAACAGGCTGTAGGTGGCAGTAAGCTTTGCTCAGATCTACCCGGCTGTGCCACAGATTTACATTTAAAGACGTTGACATTTGTAAAGAGCAGGTTCAGTTTGCTGTGTCCACAAATGCAACACACTGACAGATGTTTGCTCCTTCCAAAGTTCCCCTGGTTAAAGTCACCACCATTCTAGGGTCAGAATGATTCATCAATAGTGTTGATAACTGAGAGAATCTTTTCAGTTGCTGAGTTAATAAACATTAACATGTACAACGTGACCTATTTCCCTATGTGACAAAGTGGAATTCAGTCAGCATTTCATTATCCAGATAACAAGTTTTACTTCTAATCGTATTGTGCTAACTTTTACACCGTTGCTCATTCATACAGATGTCTAGACCCCTCCTGCCTTTTCCATTTCGTCTAAACATATCAGATGGAACTACGCAGCACTAATATAGCATCTGCAATAAGAAGTTTAAGATGATTACCTATAACCATCCCTGAACTCCATGTGACTCGCCTTGAGATGTGACAGTACGCTCTCCTTATTTAATAGCAATTGAACTTTCCACACTGTGTGCAGGCAGGTCAGATCTGAAACCTTTCCACCTTTAATTCTCACTCCGAATCTTCACGTTTTCCAATTTTCAAACAAGCTGCTCCTCTGATACGGTGTAACAGAACTCCTTGGGTGGCAGTGATCACAGTGCTAGCAGCTGAGAATGGGAATCTATACTAATAAAAGGCAAAGCCCTCACTGACTGACTCACTCATCACTAACTCTCCAACTTCCCGTGTACGTAGAAGGCTGAAATTTGGCAGGCTCATTCCTTACAGCTTACATACAAAAGTTAAGCAGGTTTCATTTTGAAATTCTACGCGTAACGGTCATAATGGTCGACAACGTTCACCATGTTAAACTTTCTTATTTATGGCCCCATCTTCACGAAATTTGGTAGGCGGCTTCCCTGCGCTAACCGAAACCGATGTACGTACTTATTTCGGTGGTATGACACCACTGTCGGCCGAAATTCTACGCATAATGGTCATAACGGTCGACAACATCCATCCATCCATCCATTTTCCTACCCGCTGAATCTGAACACAGGGTCACGGGGGTCTGCTGGAGCCAATCCCAGCCAACACAGGGCACAAGGCAGGAACCAATCCCAAGCAGGGTGCCAACCCACCGCAGGGTCGACAACATCCGCCATGTTAAACTTTTCTTATTTATGGCCCCATCTTCGCGAAATTTGGTAGGCGGCTTCCCTGCACTAACTGAAACCGTTGTACGTACTTATTTCGGTGGTATGACGCCACTGTCGGCTGCCATATTGAACTTTCCAATGGTCTTTGTTACTTATGGGCCCATCTTCAAGAAATTTGGTACGCGGGTTCCCAACGCTAACTGAATCCTACTTACGTACATATATACGTCCATAGCCTGTAGCTCGGTCGCTGTGTGAGACGGCGTTGGGTCCCCCATCCCCACGCCTCCCACGTAGTTGGCTGCTTGCCTATATAAGGCCGTCCGTCGCTCCGGTCTCTTCATTCCCTTCCTTGCTTCGCCATGGTATTCACATCTCCCTGCTGATAACTGCAGCCTTTTTATTTAATCCACGGCTTCTCCGCTGTTTTATTGTTCGTTTATTACGATTATAGTTATTGTGTAGGTATTTTAGACTTAGTTTACATTGTTCAGGTACCCATTTCCTTTATCGTTCCAACCGTACCCCCATTAACATGTCTATCGAGGTGATCACCATCGATCAAACAACTGCCACTTACCGAGTGGTTTCCATGCCCGGAGATGGCGCCTGCCTTTTCCATTCTCAGTGTTACATATTGCACGGCCATATCAGGCTCACTCTTGATATCCGGAGGAACATTGTGTCTTATGTATTGAATGACTGGGACAGGTTCAAGGTGTGGACTGATGACGGTACAGGAGATAATTATACTACACAAGAGCACTAGAAGAGCGAAATGCTTAAGCCCTTCACCTATGGTTCTGCATGTGAGTTGATGGCTGCTGCTGAATTATTCAGTTGTCGTTTTCAAGCGTACTGAAATGGCCAAATATTTTACACCTGTGGACAACCGCCAATGCCTCTTACAAAGCCTTCTTCAAAATGTTTACCCCAATCTACGAAATCTCCACGAAAACGACGTGTCATGGTTGAGGGAGAGAGCTATCCTGACACCAAGAAATGACATGACTACGACTATAAACCACATTTTACTTCAAGAACTACCTTCACAACCGAAAACATATCAGTCTGTGGATTCAGTTGTAGAAGTGGTGCACTATCCGGTAGAGTTTCTTCACACTCTGAATCCTCCAGGCACTCCTGAGCATAATCTAATTTTGAAGGTTGGGGCATCAATAATGTTACTGAGAAACTTACAGCCACTGAAACTTTGTAATGGCACGAGACTTCGGGTCACGTGTCTGCAAAAGAACCTAATTGAGGCAACTATTTTTACTGGCAGTGGCTCAGGGGAGAGAGTTTTGATTCCTTGCATCCCCGTTATACCCTCTGATCTCCCATTTCAATTCAAACGCCTCCAATTTCCAGTAAGGCTCTGCTTTGCAATGACAATTAATAAGTCTCAGGGACAAACCCTACAAAAGGTTGGCATTGATTTGAGGCAAGATTGCTTTTCACATGGCCAACTATACGTTGCACGCTCAAGAGTGAGCTCAGCGCACAGCTTGGTCATATCACAACCGGAGGGCCGAACTGACAACGTGGTATACAAAGAGATCCTTAACAAATAATTATCTGTATATTTTCCCACAGTTTAAAAAGGTTTACTTTTGTTCTTAATAAAAATTTTAAAACAGTACTTCGCCACTGCGAAGCGCGGGTATTTTGCTAGTATTTAATATATGCCACTTATATTCTCAGAAGTTGCAGATGTAAGGTGGCCTTCAGATCCTCAGCAGTCACCCTGTGATGTCTCTCAGGTTCGCATTTCACCCAAACGAAGTAGAGATGACCTGACTCTTGGGTTTGTGATTACAGCCTTCATTTTAAACATCCTTTTGAAAAGTGACGACCAGACGCCAGATCACATTAACATTAATAGTTAATAACTGTTTAAAAAAAAGTTTAGCAAAAATGAGAAAAAAAGAAAAAGAGACAGAGCTTCTGTAAAAGGCAGAAAGAAAACCATCAAGCTCCTACACTAACATGTATTTAATCAATCTTCAAAAATAATAAACAAAAGCAAAAAAGGGAACCCAAAATAATCTGGCAAACCAGAGCAAACTGCATAAATTTCAGAAATTAGAAAAAAAATACAAAAAGACAAAAATCCACGAAACCCAAATATGATCAAAGCAGGAGAGCTGATGATACGTCACACAGCCCGAGTGTGCACGCAGATGGCGGTCCTTCAGCTGTGATGTCAGAAGAGCCCCAAAGCCCGAGGCCCCACCCACAAAGCAGGTAAACCATAGTAGGCATGACACAGAAGTGTAACAAAACAATCCTCATCAAAAGCATAAAAAGAGAAAACAAACATGCAATCAATATATTTACTATACAAAATGAGAAGTGGCTACAGAATAACGCCCACTGTTTAAGGGCTCTAGACAAACCAGGATGGGAGACGGTGCAGCCAGAAACCCCTGAGGAAGGCTATGGACCAACTACTATACTCAGGGAGACATTTTTTTTAGTTCAGTGTCAATTTTATTAAAACATGCAGAAACAAGGGGCATTGTATAAAATCTTGCATGAGGTTCAAAAGCGATAATGGAACAGGTTTACACAAATGTAGATGTCCTGCCTTTGTGGAGATAATTTGGCCAATGCCTGTCAAGGAATGAGGATCCCAATAATAATTTTAAATGAAAATGACCGAGTGCAGGTGACCATTAAGACCTGATACATGTGAGCTGTCAGTTTGCTCTGCCCTGCTGATCATCGAGTAGTGTTTAGGCTACCTAGGAATGCATTTAAGAGCACCAATGCCCCCTTTGATTGGGCATATTCCTTTTTATCACTTCATTTTAAACTTTGACAGTACTAGGAAAGAGGTAAAGAATTCTCCAGGATGAATAACCTGACATCAGAATCAGTGGTGACAGGACAACAATCTCCATCTCTCTCCTATTCAGTGTCAGCAAAAAATGAGCCGGTCAGAAACAGGCCACACACGCATGTACACTGGTTGGAATGCTGTTGACAGGGTGAGCAGCTTTAAATTTCTTGGAGTCACCATCAGTGATGGCCCAAAATGGAAACAACAGCACATCTTGGCTATCATCACGAAGGCTCTGCAATGTCTTTACTTCCTCAGATGTCTCAAAAAAGCCCTGATGTCTCCATCTGTGTGCACAACAGAGTCAGTCCTCAATTACATCTGCTCATGTCAGGACTGCAAAACGCCACAGAGGAAGGAGAAGTCGGCCCAGGTTAATATTGGAGCACAGCTGCCTTCAGGGCACGTTTACACTCACTGCCTTAAAAGACAAACTGCCTTATTAAAGATGTCTGCCATCCTGTACAGTCACTTTGCACTCTACATTTACATTTTTTTGCTTAGCAGATGGCTCTATCCAAAGCAACTTACAAAATAGGTCAACATAATCAAGTAATGTCTGTCTGGGGACTGTTTGGAAACACGCGTGACAGAACACGGTTGACTTCCACAAGCTTTAGCACTTGACCACGAGAACCACTGGTCAGAGGAGTTGCACTCACAAGTGCTGAGCACTCCTGGCCCGTGTTCTCGTATCCTTGTTGTCTTTCATGTATGTCTTTGTACCGATTGCCTGAGTTGCATTCACTGTCTGTTGCTGATGAACTGCTGCCATTCGTGTTATGTTACAACCGGGGTGTGTTCCCTGACTCAGGTTTATTTTCATTTCTTTTGCCATCTTTGTTTTTCATCATGTATTATTTCTCATTGGTTTTGTTGATTATGTACATTTCATTAACATTGTTCTGTTTATTTATTAATTAGCATATACAGTAACTTAAGTCTTCTGACTCACTATTCACTTTCTGCACACTTTTTTGTTTTGTGGATTTCATTTTAATTTTACATTTGCCATTTCTGTCCATAAGTCTACACTCAGTAACCCACCGTGATGAAGTGAAAACACGTTTTCAGAAAGGTTTGCAAATTTATTAAAATTGAAAACTGAAATCTCTCCTTCATGTACCCCCATAATTTAGTCCTTGGGCAGCAGTTCCAGCTTCCAGTCTCCTTTGATAAGTCTCTACATACTTTTCACTGATGGATTTGTGCAATGCTGGCAGATCCTCCCAAGCTGTGTTAGATTGGATGAAAAGCGTCTGTAAACCGCCATCTTCAGGTCTCTCCTCAGAGGTTCTATGGGGTATCAGACTTGGCTTTGGCTGGACCACTCAAGGACAGTCAGAGAATTACCCCAAAACTCCTCCAGCATTGCCTTGTTTACATATTTTGGGTCATTGTTGTGCTGAAAGGTGAGTCTTTGTCTCCCCAGGCTGAGGTCGTTTGCACTCTGGTTTTCTTGAAGGACCTCCCTATATTTGGCCTCATTCATTCTTCTCTCAAATGTGTCCAGTCTCTCAATACCTGCTCACCCATAGCACGACGCTGGCACCATCATGCTTCACCGTAGGGATGGTGTTAGGCAGATAATGAGCAGTGCCTGGTCTTTGATAGACATAGTGCTTGGAGTTCCACCCAAAGAGATCAATTTTTATCTCAAGAGTGTAATGCTCTCAGTGTCCTTTAAACTGTCATATGCCTTTTACTCAAGAGTGACTTCCGTCTACCCACTCTACCAATAGTGCTTGCTTAATGGAGTGCAACGGAGATGGTCATCCTTCTGACATGTTCTTCCATCTCAGCAGAGGACTTCTGAAGCTCTGTTTGCGTTACCATTGGTTTTGTGGTCACCTCCATGACCGAGGCCCTTTTTGTCCTGTTACTCAGTTTGACTGGACTGACAATTCTAGGAAGAGTCCTGCTGGTTCTGAACTTCTTCCGTTTCATAATTGTTGAGGCCACTGTGTTCCTGTGGACACTCAAAGCTTTACAAATGGTTTCATCCCCTTGCCCTGATCAATGCCTCGCCACAAATTGATTGTGGAGGTCTACAGAGACCTCTTTGGACTTCAAGGCTTGTTTATGTCCTGACATGCAGTGTGAATTATGGACCTTCTACACATTTGTGTGCCTTTCTAAATGATGGCCACAGTTAAACTCTAATGAAGTTCTGGACACATCTCAAGGAGATTTAAAGCAAACAGGAGGCACCTGACTACAATTTGAAGTGCCACAGCAAGGGATCTAAATATTTATATAAATGAGAGATTACAAATTTTTATGGTTAATACATTTGCACACCTTTCTTAAAATATGTTTACACTTTGCCATTATGAGTTATAAATTGTAGATTAATAGGCAAAAATAGCAAATGTATCCCTTTAAAATTGAATCTAGAACATGTGCAGAAAGTGACGAGGTCTGAATCCTTTCTGAATTCACTGTACATGCTTACGTGTGCTGTCGTCTTTTATAAATGGAGTGCGATAGCATTGCACATCATGTGATCTCCGCCTCATGTGACTGGCATCAAGCAGAGCTGTACTGACTCAAAGCTAGAGGAAGATCAGGTGGTCAAGACTCAAAATTCATACCCAACATCAGATAGCACTCTTACTAAACCCAAATCGATACTCAAAAATAGTAGTCAAAAACTACATACTGAAAATGACGAGAACTAGAGAGAAAATAAACAAACTCGCCTTTAAAATATTTGATCAGAATATCCATAAATTCAAATAGGAACCCAATGTCAGTGGTGACCTTTTACGCCATCGTGATGCTGGTGTCAGATGCTGTGACACGTGTGACCACAGCAATGGACTCACAAAATAAGAATACAAATGGCATAATAATAATCCATCCATCCATTATCCAACCCGCTGAATCCGAACACAGGGTCATGGGGGTCTGCTGGAGCCAATCCCATCCAACACAGGGCACAAGGCAGGAACCAATCCCGGGCAGGGTGCCAACCCACCGCAGGGCACACAC
This sequence comes from Erpetoichthys calabaricus, assembly GCF_900747795.2. NCBI lineage: Eukaryota > Metazoa > Chordata > Cladistia > Polypteriformes > Polypteridae > Erpetoichthys > Erpetoichthys calabaricus. Next base: position 36,586,391 of record NC_041402.2, read on the forward strand.
AAACGCACCCACACACCAAGCACACACTAGGGCCAATTTAGAATCGCCAATCCACCTAACCAGCATGTCTTTGGACTGTGGGAGGAAACCGGAGCACATGGAGGAAACCCACACAGACACAGGGAGAACATGCAAACTCCACGCAGGGAGGACCCGGGAAGCGAACCCAGGTCCCCAGGTCTCCCAACTCCGAGGCAGCAGCGCTACCCACTGCGCCACCGTGACGCCCATAATAATAATCTCCAGCACATTATATAAGTTTTGTTGCAATATTTACTTGGAAATTTGATATTGCCGTTGTCAGAAACCCCTAAATAGGCCAAAAGTTGATTTTTTTAAAGTTAAATGAGAACTAATAAAAATTAAACACAAAATCACATCATAACAATAGAAGCCACAAAAAATATGGCTGTGGCAATGCAATGACAGTCACAAAATAATAATAATAATACATTTTATTTATACAAGGCGCCTTTCAGAGAACTCAAGGACACAAAATGGCCGTGACCATACAAAAAGCAGAATTCAAAATGGCAATTCCAGAGTAACTACATGATTAATAAACCAGTTGGAGTATACATACAAATTTTCAATGACCTTTCACAGTTTTGGGCTACCATGGCACACAGAGGTGCTGACAAAACTGTTAAGTCACCCAGGAGTTCCATCCTCTACAGGCTCGGGTCCGAAATGAGATGTCTCATCCATTTTTCTGGGATCACTCCCAGAAATGGCGGGTCATACTCTGGCACCATGGGCATGAGCAAATGCCCTCACTGGGCCTCTTCTTGGAGCTGCAGATGGTGAAAAAGGACGGTTGGTGACAGGGCCTCCTCTGAGGTCAGGGTGGTATTGCTTACCTACGTCAAACACTGAAGGTGATACCCAGATGCACATGTGTGACGCTATCTTAGGAAGGTGTGTATCATTTATTTCTTGCATGCTGTTTATTCAATTTTATTCTTATCTACTTTTAATTTGCTTTTCTTTGTTTGTTACTATTTTTGACATCTTGTAAGGGACTTTGATCTGCATTCAGTGTATGAAAATATTCAATAGAAATAACTGTTGTTTGAGCATATGATATAACATAAAAAACAAGCATACTTAGCCATTTATAAAAGTAACGTACCATCATGCCTTGGAGCATACAGGTGGCAGCAGAGGCATTTGAACCTGCCACTTCAAGGCCATCTCTTCAGCATGTAGATGCAAGTTTGGGGCCTCGCTGGCTATCATGCTATCAGGTAGCTGCTTCACATTAGCCGGGCGCTCGTAGTTCCCGTGCAGGGCTTGCCAGAGTGTGCGTCATCTGGAACATATTAGATGGGGCGTTAAACAGGCTGGTGCTTACTGAGATCAATGCAGGAATTTGTTTCACCTGCAGATGCTTTGGAGCAGCGCGACACGGCTTCTTCAAATGCTTGTAGCCTGGAGCGGCTGATCCTTAATTAGTACCTAAGTGCTAAACTTGCTTTGTTGGGTGTTAAAGGCCAATCATAATGCAGAGCGTAGTTGGAGAGTGTGTCCTACATTTGAATTTTGCCCAAAGTGACTTACAGTTGCAGTAGGTTAAAGATTCAGTCAGGGCTGTTCAGCTTTGAGCTTTATGGTCTAATAATCCAGCCATTATGGCACACTGCCTGTCTGACGTTGTGGTCAGAGCAAATCTTCTTGCTTTATCTTAAATGGGGCAGTTTCTTTCAGTTGTATTGGTACCCAAATAACTAACCATCTGTATATATGATGTCTTCTGAATTTGTGTCATTCGGGCTTTTTTTCTATTTTTTGTGTTCTTGTTAATATACTTGTACATATCCATCCATTATCCAACCCGCTATATCCTAACTACAGGGTCACGGGGATCTGCTGGAGCCAATCCCAGCTAACACAGGGTGCAAGGCAGGAAACAAACCCCGGGCAGGGCGCCAGCCCACCGCACTACTTGTACATAATTGTTGTTTATTTGTTGTTATATATGGATATTTGTGCCTTTTAATGGCTGCTGTGTTAACACTGCGATTTCCTTCAGGGTTAAATATATCGATATATCGATCATCACCCATGTGCCTCTGGTAAGGTAAGCAGCTTCACACTGGGACTGAAGAGTAAAGAAAAAATGGCCAAAAAGGATGAGTGGCCCCGCCCCACTGCCCTATGAGACTCCGCCCATTCCAGTCTTAGTCCTATCTATCTATCTATCTATCTATCTATCTATCTATCTATCTATCTATCTATCTATCTATCTATCTATCTATCTATCTATCTGTCTGTCTGTCTGTCTGTCTGTCTGTCTGTCTGTCTGTGAAGAGACTTGGTGGCAGTCCTTTCTTTCACTTCTAAGCTGCCCCCTTCTCACACGCTCCAGCCATGCTGCTTTACCTGCCTTTGCCCCTCCATAACTCGGCGCCCATCCTTCACTCTGCCTAATGGATAGCAGATTGGCCGAGCACACTGTCTTGTGCAATCAGATCAGATACACGCTACTGATTAGAAACTTCTTTTTGTCCTTTGCAGACATTGTAATAAAAGGGCCTATAAATTGAATTTCTGTTTTAAAAGCAAGTGGAATATCTTAGGAGCTTTTCAGCAAATCATCTCCAGCCTCTGTGGCACAACTTCAATGGATTTGGGAAAATGATCCTGCTATGGCATAATTCCGGCAGAACAAGGGTAGTGCTGGGCCAAGTGCAGCCAAAAAAAATAATGTGTACTTTATTGGTATTCAAAATTTATTTTATTGAGTTTGCACAAATAGCCTGACATGGAAAATAAGTTTTCCTTTCCGAGGATGCAGCCACTTTAACCCTTTGTATGAGTCGGCTGCAGTAAAGCTTGCCCCTGGTTTTGTGGCACCTGGCTGACTAATCTGCTCTGTTCTTCCAACTGTTACTTCTGCGTTTTTACTTTTGTGACATGGTGGTGCAGCTGCATACACACTCAACTTTTGTTTTTGAGTCCCGTGGTGCTCTTTCAAGTCCTCAGATATGATGATACTACATTGGCCAAAGGTGACTCTATACGTATGTAGGTGTCCTGTGAGGGGCTGATGTTCTGTCCAGGGTTGGTTCCTGCTTCATGCCTGTTATGCTAAAAGAGGAGTTTGTCTTAAAAAAACAACGCCAAGAAGTGAAGAGCTTTATTTAGGAACAAAATGATAAAAACGGGCCAGAGGTGGAAACAGGAAAGGAAATACAAAAGCAAGATGTCAGAGTACACAATAACAAATCTTATTCACACTACTTTATTATCTTTGGCTATGATTTGCATTATTATTTTGATTCAAAATTAATTTTGTTCAGAATTAATAATGACTATAAATTTTTATTATTACATTTTCACGACACCTTTTTTGGTTATTTGTTTTCTGAGATTCGTCCATTTTTTTGGGGTGGCTATTTTACTGAGAGCAGCCATGTTCTTTGTTCTTTACTCTCCTTAGCGCTGTTGATGGTCACTAGTGATGGGTCATATAGGCAAGTTTCGAGTTGCATAACTGATACTAAAATTCATTTGACAATTACAAAACTCAGTAACAAGAGATGTTTGGAGGCTTTAAGGTTTTTTTGAGTGGAATAACAAGGAACACCTAAATGTGACATGCTGCTTATTTTCTATAGGAAAGTGCACTACAACTCACCATCATGCATGTTCTCCACAGGAAATTTCACTACACAAGAAGCCCATACCCCATAGCAGTATCTAGAAGCAGCCCATTTGTGTTCGTTGAATCCTCAAGAAGGATGAGAATTCCGTAAAGTACGCACTCTCCAACTGCTGAAGAGCTCCAGGTTTCTTTTCTGTCTCTGATGCATCTTTAGGATTTTGATTGTCATCATAATTGGCAAACTGGGAATTGTACTACCTGGACATGTCTGGTAGCTCAACAGAATGTCTACATTTGACTGAAGGTGAGTCCAGTGACTTTTTTTTCCCTCACTGGACATCTTGATTGGATCAATAGTTAGAAAAAACACAGGAATTCTACTTGAGGTGGAATCAAAAAACACAGGGCTGGAAATTGATAAGGAGAAAACTTAATATTTGATCACATGTGGAAATTTAGAAAATATAAAAAATGTTAAAATAAGAAATGACAAATTCCTGAAAGTTAAAGTAAAGTATATTGGATATATCATTATAGAGGAAAATCAAATAAGCAGTGAAATTAAAGGTAAAATAAAATCAGCCAATAAATGGATCCTTTGAAATGCATTGAAAACTAAAATAAAGTGTAGTCTCATACGGTTGTAACATACGGGTCAGAAGCTTTGTGCGTAACACATGTTATTGGTTAGTTGGGAATGCAAGGTGTTGAGGAAGATCTATGGAGCAATATATGTGAAAAAAGAGTGATGAATAAGAATAAATGAAGAATTAGCAAATGTTTATGCAGAACGAGACATTGCAGTATATATAAGATCAATATTTGGCCATCGGTGACACGTGTCATCACCTGAAAGGCCATACAAACAGCAATGCAGAGGTCCATTTTGTATCTGAGTTTTCAATAAAAACAGCATTGGTGTGAAAGTCTAATTGTTGTTAAAGACATCCCAGTACTTTAATTGCTTTGTTTCTTTAGATGCTTAATTTCACCTTGCATTTTAAACTAGACGATCGATCAGTTTGGTACCAACCATCACTACATTCTAATCTCCTGATCCCTTTCTTACAGAACATATTATCTCGTTCTGAGGCAGTGCAAACAAAACAACTGTTTGTGATCCAATAATCATTAAAAAAGTCAAAGTAAAAAAAAGAAATAATAATATAAAACACAAAGGTTATAAAAAAAACTACACTTCTCCAGAAAACCAAAGCAGAACTAAATATAATCATTGTCACCATGAAAGACACCAAATATACAGTAAAGGCTGAAGGCTGTCCATCAATGTTGACATCAAGGGGACCCGCCCCCTGAGGTACCACCCATATGGCACAAGACACATAATACATTAAAAGGGAACAAACATAAAAAAACAACTAAACAATATTCATCAAAGACAAAAAAATAAGTTCAAAATTGTTTGCTAAATAAGAAAAACATCTTCTTAGTCTTCATCTTTTCCCACTTCCATGTCACATTGATGTTTTATAGGTTTCGGTGTGATTTTTATGGTTGGATGCTTTTCCTGTCCTTTCTCTGGGCTTGGGACTGGCACTAAAAATCGAGGCTGTGTTGCACAAAATAACAAAAAGTAAATGAACTTGAGGCGGAGTGGAACTCTAACTAAAACACAAACAAGGAATTCAGAGCAATAAATCGCTTGTCAAAAGTGTATCAGATTAAGCCACCTGGCTTTTCTATACCCATCAGAATGCCTGGTAGCCTTGCCAGGCTTCCACCTTTGAAACTGACCATTGTGGTGTCAAACGCTAATTTATGTGGCCACACATACCGTATCATGTGACCACCTCCCATAAAGTTGTGGCTATTGGCAGCTAGAAAAAAATGAAAACAAAGTAAACAATAAAAAGCATAACAATGGACTTGGCTGGCTTACTTGTCTGATGTGCCTGTGGACGTCAGCGGCCTGCTGAGCTCTTCAGCCCTGGTTCTGGATTTAGTGTAATCTTTAATGGGTTGCTGGGTGGTTCTTCACATAAATGCAGGGACAAGACTACTACTGCCTGCTACTAACATTTGATTCATGAGAAGCTTTTCAGAATTTCTTCTCCTTTGACTGATCTCTGGCAGTCTTCTTCATGTTTGCTCAAACCCTAAACCTGGGATTTGGAATAATCCATTGCTGTGTTCTGGAAGCATCACAGTTTTCAGCTCACTGACTTTCCAAGGGAGATGTTTGCTGTGTTTACTGTGAGCAACAGAACGCTGATGTGACTTCTGTTTCTGATTCATCAGCATGTGTCTCCTGGGTGCAAGTTAATTAGAAGAGACGCGTCAAAGATTGGGTGAGCTACCCTCTGCTCTTTAGAGATATGCTAGTCAGCTCACAAGCCCATGTAAGGCATTCCCAAAATGCAGCGCAAGCAGCCGCTATTTGGTGTGTTTGTGTGAAGAGTGTTCTACATTCTGTGTGGCAAAGCATACATGTGTTTTGAGGTTACTGGCATGGCCGCACATCACTCAAAGTCCCTGCTCTGAAATTAGTGTGACAGAAAGATGACATGTTAATGCAAGGCCTAACGAACAGGCCCTACAATGCCTGGTTTAAGCTGCTGCTGCTTCTGCTTCTGCCCTGTCATTCCTTCTACCGCAGACAAGTTGTAAGGAGGCAGCTTCAGCTGCTTCATCGACACAGGGCCTGCTGCTTGAGTTTCCTTCAGAGAATGTGTGGTGAGCTCAGGGCAATGCCCGCGTTAGTCCAACACGAGGCGGTCCAGTCGAACATCTCATGTGCAGTCGGCTTCAGAAGTTCATATAAAACTGACCCCAAGACCAGTGCTGCAGGCTTGTACAGTGGTGTGTTCACTAAACGGAGGTTCAATAGAGAGCTGGAGGCCTATGTGGAAATATTCAGGTCACATAAACCTCTAAGGGGCTTTCTAGAAATGTTAGGGTTCCATGTATGGCTTTGGATGTGTGAAGTGATGGTACGGTCACATGGGATCATTGTAAAGATGGGGGTGATGTGTACACTTGGGAGCCTGTGAGGAGCATATGTGAATAGGAGTCACACAAACCTCAAAGAGACGTTATGGAAACGTTAGCACCTCACATATTACTTGGGACCTTTTAAGGAAATGGTAGGGTCACATGTGCAACAACAGGCTACAAGTGGTGATGTTAAGATCACACAAAACATGATAGGGCTTGCGGGAACATGTAGAGTGTCATGCAAATGTGTTTTGGGATTGTGTTGGGAGGTTCTTTTATATTCCACCCCTTGAATGGAAGAGAAGACCATAGAAGAGCACTGACCTAATTTCCGGACCATCTCAAAAAGCCTGGCCCTTTTAGTCCCTTACTTGTATAAGAAATGAGACCACCAGAACTTGATGTTCATTATCAGACCCTCATCTTCTGGAGCTAAAGTAGCTTGCAGAAGGCCTCATTCTAATGACCACTGTTTTCAGTTCCCCCTTTTTTCTTTATGTCTAACTTTATGCAGAATTGTTGTTGTTAAACTGTAATCTTTGGGAGACCCCAACTCTTTGTGTTGTCTCGTCTCAGTTCTTTCTAGAAGAAATAAGCGCATCTGAGGAAATGATACAGTTATGTGTACCTCAGAGGGGTTTGATAGAAATGCTAGATGCCTACAAAAAGATGTTAGGGTTACGGCTAGAAATGTGTATAGAAGTGTCTAAAAACAATTGAAGGAGCTGTGTGGAAATGTAGGGACCACATGTTCCTTGTGTTTTCCCTGACATGTCAGGACCAAACATACGTCTAGGGGTCTATGATAACGTGTTGAAGGGTTACACGTTTAACCTGTAATGTACAGGCCTATGTCAACATGTAAGGATCACACATACCGTGAGAGGGAGGATTAGAAATTTCAGGGTCACATATATCTTAGGGGCCTCTGAAAAAATATTAGAATAAAGAGCAATAGTCAATAGGCTTGAACAGAAAGTTTGAGGTCACATTTACAGCTAGGAGGTTTTATTATAAATGTTGTAGTTACACATATCCATAAGAACAGCAGTTACCTAAAATTAGTCACACTTACCTTTGGTGAGACTGCGGAGATAAGCCAATCCTGGGGTTTTTAATCTTTGTTGGTTTTTTTTCTTGTAATTTTCTCTTTGACGTCTTGTAAAGCAATTTGAGCTCCATTGTTTGTATGAAAATGTGCTATAGAAATAAATGAGGTTATTGAACCAGGACCACCATAGCGTACTGCCATCTGCAGACTCCCAGATGTATTTCAACCACAAGTCCACTCCTCCTAACCCATTTACAAGGCCATCCCTCAAATGTGCCTTCTCTGCTGTACTGAGACCTGATAATTCATTTTGAGAGTAGGAAATTGACCACCTCCCGGGTTTGATTTGCATTGCCATACAGTGGCCTCCTTGTAAAGTCAAGGACTACAGTAGGGTAGTGGAAGATAAAGCCAGTGTTTCTTCTGGGTGATGCTTTTGGGGATGCTGAGAGATGGGCACCTCTACTATTTAAACAGCTTTCACATCACTTTATTTTTGGGGTCACACACAAATGGAGAATAAAAATGGGCAGAGGTCAGGTCAGGTTACTTTATTTGTACCCATTGCGAAAGAAACAGACGGACACACAATGAAGGTTTGGGGCAGCCACCTGTGTAGTTTTCCTGGCTTCAAAAGGCTTTAAAGTAGCGTACAATGTGTACAGGTTAGAGTCCAAAACAGAACTGTTTACATATGGAGGATGAAGGGTTTTAATAGGTGGTTCACAGGAAGTGATGTCCTCGGGGCTGTGACAGGAAGGATTTCTCGTGTTTGGTCTGTGGAGAGAGAAAAGAGAGAGGTTTAGTGTATCCCACTGCCCCCTGGCCTGGCATGGAATTGGCATGTCCTGGTCCCTTTGGTTGACTCCCAAGTGCATGTGTGTGACACAATACAGTAGGTAGATTTGGTTTGCGATAGACAGGTCATCATCCATCTTGACACACATTTCTCAAACCACATAAACAGTCAACACATAATAAAAGTACTTCAAGTTCCAATTAAATTCACTAGAAACTAAATAAATGAAAGGACCGTGGCGACTTTTTAATTTGATTTTAGATGCTTATTCATATTAGTGGTATATTAATGTTTTATTCATATGGGCAAAGTCAATATAATAAATAATCAAATAACTGGCTTCTCAGCCTGTAACACACAGAATTCTGTCCTGTTCAGGATCAGGGTCCAAAATGAAAGCCGACTTCTGGTGGGGAGGAGCTGGGAAGGAAGGGCTTCACATGGGGGGGTGGAAGTGACATCATAACCCACCCAAAAATTCATTCTGCAGTCTGGGGAAAACAAAACAGGAGTTGTTAAAGAATGTGTCGCACTGTTATCCTTCCCCATCTTCCTCATCTATTCAGAGCTGGCAAGCCACTCCCTTGGATTGTATATGTGATAATGGCGTATAATTGTTAAGAGCCACCAGTAACCGCTCTCCGTTCTTTTGTAAAGCGATGGCATCATTTGCTAAGTTCTGCACTTCCAGTGTCTGCTTTTAGGACACACAAACCCAAACACTCAAAGTGATAGAGGCTTGTTGGTCAAGCTGAGTTTTCTTTCTTTCTTTCTTTCTTTCTTTCTTTCTTTCTTTCTTTCTTTCTTTCTTTCTTTCTTTCTTTCTTTCTTTCTTTCTTTCTTTCTTTCTGTTGCTTTGTAATAATAATAATAATAATAATAATAATGTCCAGCACATACTGTACTGCATACTCTAATTGCAGACCGCATTCCTTTAGGTTTCTATGAAAATGTGATGCCTGTGTTAACCGTTAAAAATTGTTCCATTTGCTCCAGTCAAGGCTGCCAAACTGGCAGCTGTGGGCCAGAAAACGTGCACAAGAATGAAAGAAAACTCCAAAAAGTACAATTTTGGTCTTTATTATAGAGTCAAAAAAATCCATCCCATGCTGAGAAAGAGCTAATGGTTAAGGGGGAAATCTCACTGGTGTATCAGTGCTTCAGTAAAGAGAGAGTAAAGTTTGCTACATATAGTGCCTTTCATTGTGAAAGAGCTCTTTGTGTTATGAAGGCAAAATGGCTGACAATTAAATATGTGGAGCTTGTGGTTGCAAAAAATTAGTTAGTTTCTTTAGTTAGAGGAAAATGTGAAAATAAATCCTTTCAAATGCCTCTAAGGCACTGAGATTTAGGTGTGGCTGCTCAGGAATTAAAAATCCTAAATTTACCTCCTGGTGTTATGTGGAGTAACCACCGGCAGGGTGAGATCAGGCCGTCACACTTCAGTCAATGTGTCAACTTTAAACCTGCAATTCAAAGTCTACACATATTTTATTAAATATATTATTCATAATAATAAATGATCTTTAAAAATAGTAAGACTCTTGAATTGTGTTACTGTCATTGTTAGTTTTTATATCGCATTAAAAGGCTTATAATATACAGTCAGTTAAGAGCTGTTCACAGCAGATACCTGAACTGAAGGGATGCTGATGGTGCAATGACAAATCTTCTGTGATCTGCTGCACGGCTTTGTTCGTGTGTCACCTGCTTAATCAGAGAAATTCTAAGCCACCTTCTCTAACTCAATGAGAAACTGCGTGTGAAGTGTGGGGTAAAGCTTTTTCAGAATTAGCCAAGAACTCGCTAATACTGTTTTAAGATCGTCGTCACAACGTCGACCTCCATGTCTGATTCGTTGTCTTTTGATATCTTAGAGGATATGTGAGGACTTGCCTTAGAATGGTTTCTGTTCCATATTGCTCTGTAACAGCGTTAAGTGCTGAAAATGCCTTTAATGGATGTTAATTTTCTGAAGTTTTGCACTGTATACTCTTAATTGAGCTTGCTGGGATATGATTTTTAATAAAGTAACAAAGTCAAACTACCACGTAACTCGACATTCTCACTGTGTGACTCAACTGCTGCTCGTCTCTCATGATGTTACACACCAATATGACAAGTCAAATCAACATTTAGAAATTTCTCAAAATAAATTTCAGATTTCATAAAATGCAGTTCATCTGAAGCTCATTTCAAAATCTGTTCCTTTGCATTTTAATATACAGTATGTGCAATACATTTTGAGAAATATGGAATGCATATCATGATATCTAAAATATATTTTCTGATATCTCAGAATAACTTCTGTACACGGTGTGATAAACAGAAGGATAAATGGAGTCCCAAAGAAAAGTTGGGTCAACCCGTTTAATGCAGTATTCAATAAAACTGAACAGAAACCAGAGCTCAGTGGTGCAACAGAGAACAGGATTAAAATATTCCATCTTAGCCAGTGAAGCTTTGTAGAAAACAAGGATCGTCACCAGGGTTCCAATGTGTGGAGGCTTCTCCCTGAAGAAAGAAACATTCCTCCATGAATGTCTCGGTTTTATAGTGTCACAGTCTACAGGGGCGGGGCCTCTGGGATGCTGTGGGTGGAGTTCAGTTGCTAACATGGGGCAGTTCCTCAGCACTGCAGAAACAAAAAGAGACAACGTGATTAGTGACTGTGCCCCCTCTTGTCCTGCAGTGGTATTACACACAGTCAGTTTTTGTAAAACATTCAATTCAGTTGATCGAGCTGCCCTGTGGTACATTCTGAGACTTTGAGGGATCCCCCCAAAGTTGCTGGATATCATGGCCAGCCTTTACACAAGTGCTGTGAGTGATGTGCAAAGTGGAGGCAGAACCTCTGTGATTTTCCCAGTTAATTCTAAGGTTCGTCAGGGGTCTGTTTTTGCTCCTACTCTGTTCAAAGCTTGCATGGACTGGGTATTGGGCAAGGCTGTTGGGCATCTGTTGGTGAAGAAAGATTCACTAATCTTGACTTTGCCGATGATACTGTGATCTTTGTGGAGTCAATGGAGGCTCTGATCGGGGCACTTGAGAGACTGAGCGAGGATTTGGAGTGTCTGGGCTGGCGAGTGTTCTGATAAAAACCAACATCCAGTCCTTTTATGACCTCTTAGGCGCAGCCATCAGCAGTGTGTCTGTCTGCGGAGAGAGTGTCGACCTTGTCGAGAGGTTTACTTACCTTGGCAGTGACATTCATGTCTTTGGTGACTCTTCCAATGAAGTCAGTAGATGGATTGGGAGAGCATGGGGGGGTCATGAGGATCTCTATAAAGGGGTGTGTGGTGCTCTCCAATACTTTAGAGTCCCGATGCTTCCTGTCTTGCTATATGGGTGCGAGACATGTATGCTATCCAATGACCTGAGACAAAGGCTGGATTCCTTTGATACTGTACCTCTTCGGAGAATCCTTGTGTACCACTGGTTTGACTTCGTGTTGCTCACGGAGTCCTGAATGAGGCACATTACCTGCATTGTGAGGGAGCGTCAGTTACAGCACTACGGTCATGTGGTGCGATTCCCTGAGGGTGATCCGGCTTGTGGGATCCTCATTGTTGAGGACCTGAGTGGCTGGACCAGGCCAAGTGGATGCCCACTTAACACCTGGCTGTGGCAGATAGATGGTTATTTCTGGATGGTAGAACTGGACCGCGTGTGTGCTGGGGGTTGCCAACTGGGATTCTGAGCTGTTTCATCATGTGGTGGGTGCGGCAATGTGCTGTACCAGGGCATGATCTCCAACCTGACCTGAGCTGACCTGACCTATAGAGTCCAGAAGAAGATCCTCGTATTAGATACCTCAGATTGATGTTGTGTGAAATTTAAAATTTCTGTTTTATGTTCCTGCTGTTTTAGTTTATTTTCATTTATTAAATTATTTTGTTGTTTTTTTAGATATCATTTTGCAAATTATTCTGTTTCCTTTTGTATTTGTATAATAGTACGACTTTCTTCTACATTGTTTAATTTGAATTCTTATATTATATATTGTGACAGATAGAGGGCGCTATGACCCCTTGAACGCTCAGACCACTCATCCGACACCATTATATAAATATGATGGTAAGTATAAATATAAAAATATAAATAAGTGCACAAAGCACCCTCCACTCCACAATACTCAATAACCAATCAATAATAATCACAAATACAATAATCCTCCACTCCCAGCAGCTCAGTCACCCTTCCTTCCAACTCGGCTCATTGCTGGGATTTCCCAGAGTCCTTTTAAAGTCTTTGACCCAGAAATGCTTCTGATCCCCCCAGTCCATGTGATTCCTAGCACTTCTGGGTCAGATCAAAACTCCTCTTTTCTTCAGCCTGGAATTATATCATTTCTTCCGTTCCCGCGATTGTGAATTACTTCCGGGCTATATGGAAAGTATAAATCCCTGGGCCTCCCTGCAACGTCCTCTGGTGGCCCCCATGGTATCCAGCAAGGCTGTGACGAAAGACTTCAAGTTCCATGATGCCCTGCTGGAATTCGGGACCCTTCCATGTTGCAGGGATGGCTCCATCTGGTGGCTTGGGGGTGTTGGCCAGGATATACGGCCGGCAGTCCCTCACAATATATATACAGTATATATATATATATATATATATATAATTCTTCATCCCGGCCATAGCTAGTGTTTAAATGGAAGATCCAGATGCACTTTGGTATTGTGTTCTTGTTTTTGATTTCTGCTTTTGTTGTTTTCTGTGTCTCTCTGGTTTTAATCCTTAGTTCTTATTTTAAGGTGCTGTTTATTGGATTCATTCTTCTGGATATGTTTGCATTACATTTTGTCAAAACATATTTTTTGCTCTTTTTTCCCTTGCCTTTTTTTGTAATTCCTTTACTTAAAATAAATAGTATTTTATTTGCCTTTGCAGCAGAGGTTTCATAGTTTCCCCTCTCATCCCCATTGTGGACATATTTGAACCTTTGTTTTATAAAAGCTTGAGCACCATTTTTGGGCTTGTGTAGGCTGTAAACCTGCCTTTGGAGTTTGGGGCTAGGCTGCTAGAGGCGAGGCCTATGCCAGCAGGTCTGGCCTTTTTTGTGGATTTTTGGAGAATGGCTCTCATTGTGAGCTTAGTGCGTGGCAGGAGCAATCTGAAAATTCTGAATTCTTTCTATGAGACTTTCTGTCTATTTTAAGATATCTCAAAATGCATTTTTGACACATCTTTAAATGTAAAAATGATATTTGAATATCTTGAAAATACTTCCTGTCTTTTCAATCTTAAATTGTATTTCAATTACTTTGATATAAAATTTGATATATCCTAAATTACCTTTTAATATATTTAAACCGGAGCACAAACCTATTGTAAGATATCAGTAAATTAAAGTATTTTCGATATCTCAAACACAAGTGAATGTCAAACCATTTAAAATGCATGTTAGGCTGTCATGATTACATTTCAAGCTATCCTAAAATTACACATAGAACATTTTGAGATATCTCAAATGCACTGTGAGATGTTTTAAAATACTTAGTGTGGAGTTCAAGATACTGTATCATAAATTGTTTTTCAAGATATCCTAAAATGACAGGAGGTTTCATTGAAAACACAGGCAACTTCACAGGAAATCCTTTTGAGATTTCTGTTCTGCCTCGATGAAAAGAAATGCCAAGCAAGAAGAAAAAGAGGACATGCAGAAGAGCCAGAAGAAATAATGGTGGAAAAGGAGAGCTAAAGTCAAAACCAGGTGGTGGAAATACTGAGTAACCAAGACAAAACACGGCCACAAATTGAAGGAGAAAAACACACAAAGGTTTTTGCCCTGAAAACATTTTGTAACACTCATAAGCACCAAGAAAAGGTGTGTGTTCTGTTTTTATCTTGGGCAGTCTTCAGTCGCGTCACACTGACCTAAATACTGTCCCCTTGATGACTTCTTCAATCTGCAACATGTCCCTCAAGCAACAAACTGCTGTTTCTAAGCAATCAACGTCACAAAATGGCTGTGACAAAACAAAATGTTGTCATCCCAAACATTTTACGATGTCTTGAAGTGCATTTTAGATATCTGTAGATACATTTCTGGTATCTTGAAGTACACACATTTTTAGACATTTCTATTTCATTTTGCAATATCTTCAGAATCAGAGGGCACTTTATTGGCCCGGTACCAGTGTACTAGGAATCTGTCTTGATAGTATTAGAAAGAGGGACAAACCCCAGATATGTTGTAGTTAAGATGGCATCCGTTTGCTAGGACTCTTCACGTAAAGGCTGTTGATGCCTTGGGGGGGAGGACCCCTTTGGAGTTTTCACACTGTTGGCAGCCATTATCAGAATGGTAAACAAGAGAGGAAGATCAAGGGCCACAGGCATAAGTCCATTCAACAGGGTTTATCTCAGAGATCAGGTGCTTCATGCCTTCAGCCAGGGGCTTTACACCTTCTATCAGGAGCTAAATCTCTGTAAGCCCCCCAACCAAACAGAAAACAACGCCACTTGTCCACTGTTTTGTATTATTGTCTTGTTATTTATTCAGTTTATGGAATTTCAATACAAAATAACAAGTGCATATAGACCGTAAAAAGAGCTTAAAGTTATATAATTCAATTTATAAAGTTTAACTTATTATTACAACATGTCAGTTAATTTGCTAAAGCTCAACATCCAAGTCTCTCAACCATTCAATTAGTTCTGGAGTTGGACTGTGTGGGAATAATCAAGCCTTGATACGTTAACTGGGTTTGTGTCAGCCTCTCATATAATTTTAGAGTGGCTGAAAAAGTTAAAGGTTTTGTTGAAAAAGAAAAGAGTCCAAAACAGAACTGAGGTCATAGTACAAACAAGTCAGTTTTAAAGTCAGAAGGGAGAAAGTGATGTCTTCTGGGGTGGGACCGGGTGTGACGTCATAGGGCCCAGTCGGAATTTCCTGCATTTGGTCTGCGGGGAAAAGAGAGAAAGGATCAGTACACTCTACCACCCCCTGTTCTGACCAGGAATTACCTTCTTTTGAGCCCTTTAGTTGCCACCCATGCTCATTCGTGTGACAGCAGATAATATTATTCTTATCTCCATGATAAGATCTTCTCGGGCATTCAAATTCCATGTGCTCCGCTGGCACAATGAGTCCATACCCTGGTACTCCATTTCTTTCCAGACTTTGTAGATCGTCCATGTTTTGTTCTGATCTGATTTGAGTTACAGCACAGACTTCAGGGCAGATTGAAGCCACCTGGATTCTTGATGTCTTGTAAGGTTCTTCCTCTCAGCCATGTTAACGTAAGGAAAAATGAGCGAACAACCTACCAGCTACATCTCAGATTTTCATGCCAGCCCAACTGGGTAAGTAAAAGAACAGCAGCATTTATTTCTATAGCACATTTTCATACAAATGATGTAGCTCAAAGTGCTTTACATAATGACGAAAGAGAAAAAAGACAAAAATTATTAAGATTTAAAATAAGGAAACACTAATTAACATAGAATAAAAGTAAGGTCCGATGGCCAGGGAGGACAGAAAAAACAAACAAAACAAAAAAACTCCAGAAGAAGTAAGAGAGATGTTGCCATTACACTATAATCACTTCAGCTAGGGAAGACATGTCTCCTATAGAAATCTAAGTCTGATTCCAGCACAACTGCTAAAGGCCAATTCTACAAGAAACAACAGCATGGCGTGCACATCTGTAATGTAGCATATCACAGGAGGCTGGGGGTGGTACCTAGCCGGGACACCCAGGAGGACCAGAGGAGGGCTTGTGCCTCCCCCAGACCACGTGGGGGCGACCGCCCTGGTGGCTTTGGGGACCATGGGAACAGAGCTTTAAAGCTCAAACCTATAGGGGCCTGTGGTCACTGCCAGGGGGTGCCCCAATGCCTATGGAGCCCTGGCCCTCAGCACTTCCGCCACACCCGGAGGTGCTGGGGGGAAGAAGACCAGGGACACCCGGAGTATACTTCCGCCATACTGGGGAGTGCCGGCGGAAGCTAATCGGGAAGCACCTGGAGCACATCCGGGTGTGTTTTAAAGGGGCCGCCTCCCTCTGTTTGAGGGCTGGAGTCGTGTGGAAGAAGACAGAGCTCGGAGAAGAGGAGTGGAGGCGGCGAAGAGAGGCGTTGTTGAGGGCCTGGACTGCGGGTGATTGATGTTGCGGCACTGGGTTGTGTGTGTGTTTCATTTGTAAAAATAGTGTAAATAAATGTGTTGTGGTTCTGAAATCATGTCTACCTGTTTGCATCCGGGCTGCTCCCCACAAGCAATAAACAGTGAAGGAGCAGGAGATACCTAACAGTGGACAATGTTTACAAAAAACTGTTTGAAAGTAAATCTGACTCCCAGCTCCAGCAGATTTATGTCCTGCTGCTTGGTGCCCTGTGTGAAATTTGAAAGTGGCTTGTTTATGAGGAAGGTATTTTGAGTTTTGGAATTTGTGTCCAGTTTTGGGACATGAGAAGCTATTGCTTAGGACTGAGAACTAATTAGAAGGTCATTGATAAGTGCTCAAACCATTTTCCGGATAGCTTAGTGATGGTGTGGATGGTATTTCTTGTTAATGCAAGATAACATGGGAGTGAAAGCAGGTCATATGGAGTAGTCAAACTAGCAGAACATCAAGTGTGCAAAGGGAGAAGGAATAAGGAGGCAAACAGTGAAGGATGACAGCGCCCATTTGTGTTATTTTAGATTCAGCCAATCGCACTGGTTCAGGATACAAATGCTTATTACTAGTGCTGGGCAGCGATTCAAATTTTTTATCGCAATTAATCGCGTGATTGTCTGCAATCACATTGTTATGTGCAAAATTCAATGCTTTTTAACAGCAGTATTCCCTTTACATAGTAGCAGTTAAAATATTTCTTGTAAATCTCTACTTAAACATTAATGTAATCAAATCAAATATAAAACCAAAGCTATTTGCCACTGCCAGGGCATTGACATTTTATCTAGTTTATTATAGAAAAACAAGGTTACCCTTGGAGTCCAGAGCCACAATCATAACGTTATAACAGGCAACTTCTGAGCAACAGCAAGTTAACGTTTCTAAATCTGTTTTCTATTTTATCTAAACAGATACCAGCAGGAACATTTTCTTTTATCAGGGAGCAGCATAAACAGTCTTTGTTTAGCAGCAATTCTTTGAGGGCTAATATTTTTTCCCAAAAAACTCAGTTTTCTGAAAAGCACACAAAGCAATGGTTTCACACATAAATTAACATAAAACGTCTGTTGCTGCCTGCTATCGGCGCCTGTTTGCAGTTTGCGGCAGCAGCGGCTGTGCAGGGGCAGCTCGACGGCCAGCAGGAAGGCACAGTGGGCTGGCTGGCTGTCTTTGTGAGACAGGTGAGCGCGGGTGGCAGCTGCAGTATAGTTTGTACCTCCTATCATCGTAAGTGTCTGTCCTCCCAGGTGAACGTTACCTCGCTTTCGTTTTCTATCTCCATCTCCAGATCACTTGCATCAAAATAGGAGTCCGACAAATCAGAGTCCGATTCAGCAGTAATGCTTTGAGCATTCACTTTGGTATTTCTCCACATGCCATTTTAGGAGCTGTTTGCTCTTCGCTACTCATTCACGTGCAGGAAATCGAGGTCAAATCAACAAAGTTCACTTTCCTTCTAGCAAAAGCGTATCGAAAAACGCTGTAACAAGAAGATCACTGATCTCTATCGATCGCTAGCGAGACTGAGTCTTTCAAAATAATAATAGTAATAACGAAAACTGCATTAATGCACGATAAAACAATTGTCAATATTAATTAGTTAGTGTGTTAACGCGATAATAACGTATTAACTTGCCCAGCCCTACTTACTGTATTACACTTCCATAGCTGGAGCCCAGTGATGAGACTCACTCAAGGTCACACATTAAGTTTGGGGAATTAAACTGGCAGCCTTCTGACTTAAATGCCAGTGCCTTAGCCACTACACCTCCCTGTCTGTCCATTCTCAATAAAATGTAGAAGAGTTGGGGCCTACAATTTGGATATAAATGCGTTAGTGATGAACTATAAAACTGGAGACGCAGTGAGTTGATGCCGCCACACTATATAAGCTTTTCATGATGGCGGTTCAGCTTGTGGGTTTGAACATGATGGGGTCCAGTGGACACCAGGCTTAATGCCCCACAGTAAACATTACGCCCACTTCACAGGAAGGCCAGACCCTCAGGTCAACTGGCACTATTAGGGGATCATGACATTGAGGCAGAAGGCTAGAAGCTGCTCTGGCTTTGAGGCTCCAGCCATAGCACTTGTTACAGAATGTGCTGCATGCTAACCTAGAACAGTGAAAGACTCATTTTCAAATACATTGGTAAAAGTGTGGCCATATGCTTGAACATAGAGGACTGCTGAAGGGCTCTAGTGAGTGTAATTCTATTGCCGCTCCAGCGGTTGGCGCTGTGTCCTAATGCCTTTCTCTCTCGCTCCCTCTGCAGACCAGACGATTGACGACTAGAACACCTCTGACATTATTGTGGTACCCGCCTGGTCACCCCGTATAATTGGTTTTGGAAAATAAGCAAAAATACACACAGTTATTGTGGAGTCGTCTTTGCAGATGTGAGTTCAGAACAGAACCGTCCCAAGAGGTCACAGCTTCTGGTTTTTGGTCCTTCCGACAGGAAGAGGCAGGTCCAGGTGGAAGTGATGTCAGAGGCGTTACAGCCGTCAATCATCTGGTCTGCGGAGGGGGAAGAGAGAAAGGTATTAGGACACAGTGGCAACCCCTGGAGTGGCTGTAGAATTTTGATCACTAGAGCCCTTCAGCTCTCCTCTATGCACACAAGCGTCAAACACAAAACTGTAGATGCACAGAACACGTTTCCAAGTAATGCAGATGGTGTATTTGAAAAGGGCCTTCACATCTCAGCCCAAGAATAATTTTGTCAGGTTAAGACCATGGCATATTCAACGACTTTTTCAGCAATTTTTAGTTGTACCCCTCATTTACATCATCTTAGTGGGCTGGAGACAGTTGGAGATGTTCTCCCATAAAGGCCCGTCACTTACTGTGACATACCCAGTGACTCAAGTCAACCATTCTGTTACTTCCTCCAATAAAATCAAGCAGGTTTGAATATGTCTTTAGTCATAGGGTGGGGCTCTGTGTACAGCAGAGCTGATAACCAATTAGCGTGCACCTCGAGGTATGGATGGACGTTTTGGACCTCACAAAGAGGAGACGTCTCATGTTTTATGTACCACAACAGAATGGAAAAATAAAAAAGAAAGAGCAGAGATGGCGGCTGAACTCGCTGTACCTGTTAACTCTTTGCACAGCACTTGGCTCGGTTATCAGCTGTTATACAAATAGGGGAATGCAACTGTATCGGAATCGCTAAACTTGACACACCCAATGATTTACAGTTGATTAAATTCAATGGTCCAGTGACCAGTTCAACAACCGCAGTCAGCAAATATGACTTACCCAATGACTAGAAGCCACGCAATTTGACACTGGCTTCAGATGGCTAAGAAAAGGCAAATTATGTTCTTGTAAGAAATAGTTCTGCTCATTTTGTATTTAGCAGACACTTTCTATCCAAGGTGACTGATGAGGTCTTGATATGTCACAGCGGTGTGCAGATAAAGTGTTCACCCCTTGAAAGTTTTCACATTTTATTGTTATGCAACTTTAGTTTAGGTACTGCAAAAACGTATCTGTTACTGGTTTACTTTTATGTAACAAGACCTTAACAGTGTCTTCTTTTGGTCTCTAAAGCACTTCTAAAACATCAGTAGATGGGTGATTCACCTCTGTGCAGTGTGGCATATTGACATGATGGTAAAAATGCTTGTTAACATGAAGGATTCACAGATAATATACTAAATGTGTAATATCAAGAGAAATGTGTCTCAGTTAAGCCACCTCAGACCACTCCAAAGTGAAGTTTGGTTAGAAGGTGACATCGCAGAGATGAAGAAACACTTTACTGATGCTTTGTGAGTTTTATGAAGACCCAAAGAGGTGTTTGCTGAGGTCTTGTTGAGAGTAAATGAGTAGCAGATGCCTTGTTGCAGTTCCTAAGCTAAAGTATTGTGCAGCTTTAAATCAGTGTGGATTGAATTTGGCCTTTCTGACACACTGACCAGCAGAAAAAGACTCTTTAATGTCATCATGAAAACAGATCTCTGCAACGTGTTTCAAAATGAACAGATTGTGTAAGTATTCAATATGATGCATCCTGGGCAGCCAATTGGCTTTAGAAGTCATAGGATCAGTTCAATGGAGATCACTTGTCTGGAGTCGAGGGGTTTGCATTGACTGCAGTATCAATGCGCCTGTACACAGTAAAGACAACGAACACTCCAAGAAACTCTGTGAAAAGCACAAATCATGGACATTAGACAAGAAAGCATCAGAGTGACGGAGTATGCCTTGGAGTCTAGTTAGATCAGTCTTGGAGAAATATAAAGAGTATGGCAGAGCTGTAAATCTTCTAGAGCAGGCCACTCACAAAAACTGAGTAATGTAGAAGACGAGTGAGGGAGACAACCAAGAGACTGGAGAGACTGTGCAGACAACAACTGCTGCTTTACTAGTCGCACCTTTATGGGTGAGTGACTAAGAGAAAAAACACACGTGACATAACGGAAGGAGGCACATGGACGACTCTGAAGTCCGCTGCAAGAAGCCTCTGTGGTCTGATGATACCAAAGTCGAACTTCTTGTCCATCAGACTAAATGCCATGTTTGAACACCGCACATTCCCCATCGTGAAGCATGGTGGTGGCAACATCAAATGGTGGGGATGCTTCTCAGCAGCAGGCTCTGGAAGGCTTGTAAGAGGAAAAGGAATGCAGAAAAATACAACCTGGTAGACAACTTGATGTGGTCTGAATGAAAACCTGCACCATGGGAGAAGATTTGTTTTCCAGCAAGATAATAACTCCAAGCATAAAGCCAAAGTTACATAGGAATGACTTAAAACGACAATATAAATATCCTGGAGTGGACATTCAACAATGTTGAAATCCTGGCGGAAAACCTGATGTGGTCTGCAAGAAACCTCCATGGGAGATTTGTTTTCCAGCAAGACAAAAACCCTGAGCATAAAGCCAAAGCTAAACTTGAATGGCTTAAAACAACAATGTGAATGTTCTGGAGTGGCCAAGTCAGAGTACAGATGTCAGTCCAGTTGAGAATTTGTGGCTGCACTTAAAAATGGTTGTTCACTCACGATCTCCATGACACCTGACAGGACTTGAGCAGAGCAACGGGGGAGAAGTGGCCGTGTCCAGAGGGGCAAAAGCTGATAGAACAAGACCTGTGCACGCAGACTGAAGGCTGTCATGGCTGCCAATGCTGCATCTACTAAACATTGACAAGGGCCTTGGGGAGGATACTTACTGTATATGATCAGGTATTTTGTAATTTATATTTGGAATTCGTTTACAGAGATCTGTTGTCAGTGCAACACTTAAAGACTCTTTCTATGTTAACGAGTGACAGAAAAGCCAAAGTAAATCTTCGTTTAATATTATATTTTAATAAAATGTGAAAATGACCAAGGGGGTGGATACTTTTGATTTGGTAAATCCACTGGGATTCAGTGTTAGATAACAATGAAATATGAAAACTTCCACCGAGTGAATCCTTCTGTGGGCACTATGTCTGTCCGCAGTTAAAGGTGAACGCTAAATACACAATAAGAACCCTTTTAATGAGAACAAGCCAATTATCAAAATAAAATGTGTAAACCGCCAAGGGGGTGAATACTTTTGACAGGCATTGTATGCTTTATGGTTGCCATGAGTGACCTGCCCAGGGTCACACTAGAGGTAGCCTTGTGTCTTAATGTTGTGTTGCTCTACGCCAGTCTGCCTACTACTGGCACACTACATATTCAACTAAGTGGACCACCTTGGTGTGTAGCAGTGACACTGGTATAGTCATTACCCATCTAATAATCTTTTATAGATTAAAGAGGCTTGTTCAGGGTCACACAGTGAGGCAGAGGTGGCAGTTGAACCAGA
Organism: Erpetoichthys calabaricus; assembly: GCF_900747795.2. Taxonomy (NCBI): domain Eukaryota; kingdom Metazoa; phylum Chordata; class Cladistia; order Polypteriformes; family Polypteridae; genus Erpetoichthys; species Erpetoichthys calabaricus. The sequence continues at coordinate 36,608,746 of NC_041402.2, forward strand.
AGCCTTGTGACTTAATGTCCAGCGCCTTGGTGGCTATACCTCTGTCCTGGTGAATACGGAACTGCTATTGTTAGGTCCATCAGTTGGTCATCCTGGAGTAGAGCAGTGGCACTGGCATACTGACTATGCCACTCCAGAGACTGCGCCCATCAGGACATTTAAGTCTCTTGTCCCCCCCCCCACAACTAAACAAAGTAACACAGAGCCGTCTTCTGACTGCGGCTCCATCTGACCCCTTTCAGTTCTTCTTTTTCCTTTCTTCTTAACGGCACACTCTGATCTCTTTTACATCTGTGCCTGGCCGTAGGGAGGAAAGAAAAAGGCACAGTGGGAAACATTGGATGAGCAGAGGGGCTTCCTGCCCGTCCTGAATAACACCTGTCCAACACTGACAGATTGTCTCCTGCTGAGCTGCAGAAAGACTAAGTGGACACATGGAGGGCCCTTTGCTTTCCGCCCTTTCCTCCACCATAATGCCACCTTCTTTAACTTTGGATTTTTAACATTCTTAGGGCAAAACAGGGAAGAAAAGCAGCTGTGAGCCAGTGAGGTGGCATATTACGTCTTTTAAAAGGCGCATGCCCCCCAAACCCCCCAGCCCCCAACCATCTTAAGCATCTGTAAGCGATTTTAAAGACTTCTAAAGTTCCTTTCAAAATAATTCCACGCATTTAACCCAATGACTGGCCGTCTTTTACTGACAGGGCATGAAAAGTGAAGATGCCTTCTCCTTTCTTTGGTTCTTTCGTTCTCACTCTCTCTTTTTTTTTTTTGCTTAAACCCGAATGGCAAACTTCAAGTCAGGATTCAACAACTTTTCTTCTCAAAAGCTGAAAACAAAACTAAAAAAAAAAACAAAACAAAACTGAGGAGAATGGCTTCTCTGTCTGCCTGATAGCACAGAGCTGTCAGAGTGAGGCGCTTTGAAGAGGAGTTTGCTGGGTAGTTTGCTCTACCAAAGATGTAGTTTCCAATGCGGTTTGAAAACAGATCTGTGAAAATGTTCTAGCGCCACAGTGCCAAATCAGCTCTCAGTTCAGCAGCGGCTATTTGATACATGTTTGAAACAATAGTGCGAGATCAAAGCATCACTTAAAACGAAGGTGACTCCAGACCCCTGTGGGCAGTTTTACAGGCCCTGGCAGACGCCTGTAGACTTCAGCTCCACGTCTTTCATTTTCTTCTCTCAATCCTTACTGAACAATTCACTTGCCTGGACTCGTGACTTTGGGCAGTATGGCGTTACGCTCTCTTCCCTTTCTTATTTGTAATTTAGCTCTGTAGTAAACTGGCATCCCAATCGGGGTTGGCTCCTGCTAGGATGGCTTTGGCCTGCCAGGTGGCTGGATTGACACTTAAAATATCAGGCACCCCTCAGTATATACTAAACACTGACACTAAATTGTAATTGCAATGGCACTGCCATAGTGCTGGGCAGGAGCTGGGCTGTAAGATGGCCATGTGGCAGGTAGTGACAATGAGACCATTTACTATTCATAGTAGATACCAAGCTCCAATACTGTGGATGAAGTCCTTCTGGGGTGCCAACGGGACAATGAAGGTCCGGGCATTAGAGGACAATGGGAGCCAAGTTGGGAGTCCTCCATACCGTGAGGCGATCTCGAGAATGCACATCCATGCTACACATTATGACAGACAGACAGCTTTGATGCTGCCTGGCCCTCTATTAGAAGGCTGGGGTCCAAGATTGGAGATAATAATAATAATTCATTACATTTATATAGCGCTTTTCTCAGTACTCAAAACGCTATCCACACAGGGAGGAACCGGGAAGCAAACCCACAATCTCCTTATTGCAAAGCAGCAGCACTACCACTGTGCCACCTGTGAGGACAGCTACACCCAGGGCCACTAGTTGGAGCCCTGATTGAACGACCACTGGGTTCCTTAGGCTTTTACTGAACCCAGAAGTGGCTGCTGGGCCATTTTTCAGTCTCGGACATAAAAGGCCCTACTGACCATGGATACAGGAGGAGCGGGGTTGGCAATGGTGGTAGTAGTAACAGTAGTAGTTGTATTTTCACGTGTTCCTTGCATGTGTGTATAACATGTAGCACATTGGCACTCTCTGGCAGAAGTATGATAAAGAAGATTGTATTAAAATACATACTTGCAGAGGAACCCGGCGCTGCCCAGGATGGGGGTACCAGCTAAATTTTCACTGTCCAAATAATGAATCTGTGCAGAATGGTGTGGATTTTCATGTAGCTTAATCTAGTTCACTTTGGTTAGGGTTAGGGTATATAACTTAATATGTGTAAATGTATTAGATATATTCACAAACACTCATTCATCTTTGTATATAGAGTGAAGAGGAAGGCTCAAAGGAGTGAGCAGAAAGTGATATACAGTACACTTGTTGATGACTAAGAAAAAATTTTTAATCCTCTGTCTTCTTGCCTAATGAAATAAACAAAGTTTCTGATTTAATTAGAGTTTATTTGTGGCCAACGATGGACAACACTAGACTGTATCAAAAATGTCCTTTAAAAAAAACAAATCTCACGTTACTTGTGACGCATGGCAAGTGGTCCAGGTGTATTCTCACCCTGTCCCAAACGTGTAATTTCACTAAAACATTGTTAAATAAATCACCTCCAGAAAATGAGAACAACAGTTAAATGTGCTCAGATGTGAACAATCATGTTAAGTGAAGACCCCCAATACCCCATTCTTAGTTCAGGAGACCATTCTAGTAACATCATCTTCACTGGCTAACATTTCTAAAAGTGTACACTGGGAGACAAGTAAAACTAAACATTAAAAGGTAAAGAAAAGCGAGTGAAAATGTCAGAGGGAGAGAATAAGCCTCATGCTTGTGCATAGCTGAGATATTCCAACAGGCAGAACGTTAATTTACCCGCAGCACTTTCTCAGCCTGCTATGAAATAATCGTGAGGTACTTCAGGTGTGGCTCACCACCATGAGTACAGAAATGTAATGATGGGATGGGAAGCTGGTCTGCAATTCAATTGTTCATTTGCATTCCATTTTCTTAACACAGGAATAGCTTAAGAATAGCAGTGTGAGTGCCCTGGAGTGGCCGAGTCAGAGTCCAGATCTCAGTCCGATTGACAATTTGTGGCTGCATTTGAAAAAGGCTGTTACTTCATGATCCACGTGATAGCTGACAGAGCTTCAGTGACATAGAACAATAGGGACAAATGAGTAAAGCTGATAGAGAGAGACCACTGTGTGTGCACACGGGCCGAAGGCTGCCAGAGGCGCATCTACTAAATACTGACAAGGGGAGGGGAGTGGGGTACTTACATGATCAGTCATTTTGTGTTGTATAGTTGGAATTAATTTAGACCACTTTGCAGAGATCGGTTGTCACTTTGACATTAAAGAGTCTTTTTCTGTTGATCAGTGCCAAAAAAGCCAAATTACAGTAAATCCACTGGGATTCAGTGTTGTGCAATGTAACAATGAAATATCAAAACCACCAAGGGGCTGAATACTTTTTATAGGCATTGTATGTTTTACTATGTGTTACCATAAGTGACCTGCTTGGAGTCACGCTAGAGGTAGCCTTGTGTCTTAATGTTGTGTTAATCTACACCAGTCTACCTACTACTGGCACACTACTAATGGAACTAAGTGGACCTCCTTGGTGTGTAGCAATGACACTGGCATAGTCATTACCCATCTAATAATCTTTTATAGATTAAAATCGGCTTGTTCAGGGTTACACAGTGAGGCAGAGGTGGCAGTTGAACCAGAAGTCTTGTGACTTAATGTCCAGTGCCTTGGCATCCATATCTCTTTCCTGGTAAATATGGAACTCCTATTGTTAGGTCCATCTTTTGGCCATCTTGAAGTAAAGCAGTGGCACTGCCATACTGACTATGCCGCTCCAGAGACTGCATAGTCTGAGATATTCAGAAGAACGTTTTCTGGAGATGGTTTATATAAAAAAGTTTATCAAACTTTTATGAGCATACATCTAAACTACATGACATGTGGATTATGCAAATCAAGTAACAAAAGATTTTTTTCATGGACGTTTTTGATACTGTGTACTGTTGTCCGTCTTTGTTCGCTGTAGATGCCTATTATGTCAGAAGCTTTGTTATGCCCATTCTGCATGAAAACATTCAGTTTATTATTTTTGGTGGGGTAGCACCCCTAACAAAAACAAAATGGTGCCAGAAATGGCACATATTAATTTTTAATAATAGAAAAGAATTTCAAAAATAAAAGTAAACACAAAAATATGATTCAGTGCTTCAAAAAATACATTATGGGAAATGTCCATTAGGAAAGAATATCATAGATCATAGATCTATGAACAGGACAGAATATCAGAAAATGGAGGAAGAGTGTCATTGTACCCATTTATAAGGAGAAGGGTGATAGTCAGGATTGTGGAAACTATGGAGAGATAAAGCTCATGTCAATGGAAATTTGGGAAAGGGTTACAGGGAGAAGGCTGAGGGAAGAGACCACCATAGGGAAGAATCAGTTTGGTTTTATGTCAGAGAGAGGAACACATGATGCAGTCTTTGCATTGAGACAGCTCAAATAGAGAAGAAGAACAGAAAGTCTTGCATATGGTTTTATTGATTTGGAGAAGGCTTATGAGAGACCACCATGTCAAGAGGTCTGGAGGTGCAGGAAAGATCAAGGAGTACCAGAGAAGTAGGGGAGGATTGTGCAGGATATTAAAGAGGGAGTGAGGACTCGGGTTAAAAGCTGTGTTGGGCTAACAGACCCCAGTTAGAGTACGGTAGGTCTGCACCAGGGATCTTCTGCAAGTCCTCACCTCTTTGATCTCATTATGGATGTGCTGAGCTATGGGATAAAAGTCTAGTCCCCCTGGTGCAAGCTTTATGCTGAGGACATTGTGTTGTGTAGCACCAGACAAGAGGAAGTGGAGAGGACGTTGGAAGAATGAAGGAGGACTTTGAAAGATAGAGGACTGAAGATAAATAGGAAGAAGAGAGAATATGTGAGGGTTAATGATGATTAGGATTCAGAAGTTAGCCAGCTATTGAGAAAAGAGGATAAGTTTACATATCAAGGATCAGTGGCAGCCCACGATGGAGAAATAGATGCAGAGATGACCCCCAGAGTGCAGTGTGGATAGAACAATTGGAAGAAGGTATCAGGAGTATTGTGTGATCAGAGAATTAAGGTGAAGGTTAAAGGTCAGGTTTGTAAGGCAGCGGTATGACCAGCAATGATGTTTGGAGCAGAGACACGGGCAGTAAAAGGAGCAAAGAAGAAGAAATTAGATGTGGCAGAAATTAGGTTGCGATGGATGTGTGCAGTTACAAAAAAGGACAGAATAAGAAATGAGACAATCAGAGGTACAACAAAAGTGGGTGAGACATCTAAGAAAGTACTAGAAAGTAGGTTGGAGTGGTATGGACAAGGAATATGTGGGCAAACGAGTGATGGGAATGGAAGTACAGGGGAAGAAAAAGGGAAGGAGGCCAAAGTGGAGGAGAATGGACAAAGAAAAAGAAGATCTGAAGGAAAGGTGCTTGACTGGCAAGGAGGTGCGGGACTGAGGTGAATGGAGAAGGCTGATCAAGCACATCAACTCCACATAAAAGTCGGAAAAGATAAAGACAAAGAAATCATAACAGCTGTCCCCATAGGAATGTTTTGCTGCTCAACAGTTAATCTTTGATGGCTCACAAGACTTAAAAGAGATTCTCCTTTATGTTTCATTTAAGAATTAACTTTGTCACAGACGTTACTCCTAAACTTCCTTAGGAGACGTAGCTTTAGACAGAAAGGAGAAAATGGAGTCGAATTTGGTTTGAAAAACATTCTATATATTTTGTAAGATCTTTTACTAGACTTGTTTTAATATCTTTCAAGACTTTAGTTTTAGTTTTCTTATTATTGGATTAATGCCTTTATAAAGGTGACTTACAACATTTGCAATACAATCAGTTTCATTTCTTTTGTTTTCCAAATGGAGCACAGGCAGATGAAGTGACTTTCTCATGGCCACATGGTGTCAGTAGTGGGATTTGAACACGCAACCTCAGGGTTTGAAGTCCAAAGTCTTAACCATTGTGCCACACTGCCTGCCTTTTCTTCTAGAATGAGTGTACTTTAATTGGAGCAATTAATATAATTCTTCTGTGGCAAGGACTACAGTTTAGCAATCCTAGTAAAGTGTATCATTACCACAAACAACTATCCATACATTTCACCAGATATGACTGACCGCACAATGTAAATACTTTCAAAGTGCAAAAAAAAAAAAAAAGAAATCTGAACCTATCGTGTAACTTTACTGAGATCTCTGCTGAAACTCAAGAGGAGGCAATCGTGAGAACAAAAGGGGATTTTGTCACAGGGGAAAATCTGAAAAGCAAGAGACAAAAGACAATGTCTCCATTTTATGTCTATCTGATCTCATTGTTGTCTAGAAAAAAACAAAAAGATATTAAGGAGCTCTCCTTTTTGATTTTTCATTTCTATGTCTGTGTGGGGTCTGCATGTTCTCCACCTTCATGTGTCAGTTTTCAGTTTCTCAGATTTTCATCCTCATGATGGGCAGTTCAAGTTAATCAGTGATTCAAAATTGCCTCCCGTATGAAGGTGAGAGTGGGTCCTGTGGTGGACTGGTGACCTGTCCATCATTGGCTCCAGCTGGGATAGGACCTGGTGATCCTGAATTTGATTATGTGCCCCATTTTCACAATTCTGAAAAACAAAAAGTGAAGTTTAATAAAACTGAAAGTACTGCCATAGCTGAATCCACCCATGTTCATTAGAAATCGTAGTAAAGATGCAAACTTCACGGAAACGTTGAACCCACACTATCTCTAACCTCTGAGACTACAGATTGACAGACTGAGTGAACTTCTTACCAAGTGAGAAGATTGATTGATTAATTGTTGAGCCTCAACCCACATTGAGAGGTGTTAAACCAGTAGGCACTTACCGAGCTTCACTGCTGTCATACAAAAGCAGCCATACTTAACTTCATCCCACATGGTGCTGTATTGCGTCTTTTATCTCTGTCAGGACTGACCAGTCCTTTTTTTTTCATTTTCAGCCTTTTTTTGGGTTTGCTTTGGCTGTCAGATTAGTTTATCATGGTGTGGCCTCCAGGATTTCCTCAGGGAATAGTTGGGGACACCACTTTTCCCATTGTTCCAGGGTTCTCCATGCTGAGAAGCAATGAGAGGATCACACGAGATATTAATCAAGTGTGCTTAAGAGAAAAGGTCAACGTGAAAAGCCATTTACTGAAAATCCCGTGATGATCCATCCACTCCGCGGTTTTATGTCAAAATCTATAGGCCTCCTCACTGTGCTAATGTGCGACTCTCCACTTTAATTGGCTCACGGTTTTATTATAAAGCCTAATTGAATAACCATGTCTTAACATAATAGCATTCAATAGCTTCAAATATAAATGCCAGATTCCTCAAGTCTGGGGTAAAACTGCATTATCGCTACTTTGAAGGAATCAAACTAAATTAAAATGAATCACTTTTGGCCAGTATTGGATGGAGTTGCATATAAGGTTACTCGAGTCTTCCTGCTCACAGGTGTTAATATGGTGTGTATATCATTAAACAATTCATATTGTGCCCATGGATATCTGTACAAATGATCATTAATGACCTCTACATCCCCCTATAATTCAATTACGAATGATGATGAATGTGTAGATTAGCGTCATTTTCATTGTCTTAAGAGCCTCTGCTGTCAGATGTGAATGTGCGGCTGTTCAATCATCGACTCCTGCCCTGGACCGGCCTTTTGGATTGTGCTGTCTTACCGGGGGACATGAGAAGCTCGAGTGGGCTATTAGTGGGAGCACAGATATGTATAATGGTACCCGAGGGTCTCCTTCCACTCGATGGATTTAATGCCTGTGAATGTAATGGCACCTTTTTAAGGGATGTTTGTGAGGAGCCTTGAATGACTGGAGACATTCTATGCAAAAACATACAACTTTTCTCAGGATCACACACTATTTGAAAAACTCGTCATAAGCTAAAAATGACATGGCTTGTTTTAACTATATAGCGACCCAAGTGTGTGTAACAAAACCATCCTGTTTATTAAAATTCTAACATCTTTCCTAGATACTGTGTTTCCTTAGATGATGTGATTTGCACGTCACTAATACACACAGTATGGCTTTGTTTCCATTCTTGGAGAACTGCGGACTCACTCAAGGCCACATGAGTCAACATCAGAGCCTTATGGTTTAACTCAACTCAGTTCAGTTTATGATTTTACAGCGCTCTTCATTGAGTGCAGGTGCAGAGTGCTGTGACAAGATCTCATGCAAAATGCAAGTATAGATTTTACAGATCACTAAATAAAGAATTCGTACACATAAAGACACAGATTTTCTAAAACACGCAGAAAACAAAGTAGTTGGAAAATCTTTTAACATAAATAGAAACTAACAATGTCTGTCTGTTAATTCATTGTTAATCCATGGCCAGTTGAAAACAGAGGAGAGAAAAATGAAAACTTCAGTCGATAGAGAATATAAACCTCGGGGTGGGACTGCAGATGGGGGTCCACGGTCCATTATAACAGGCAAAGTAAAACACAGTCAGAGTCTGGGAGACCCCAGCAAGCTGGCCACCCACCCCCTCCTAGGTATTCTGCAGTAGAGTCCATGCTGGGTCATCCACCATGACTGTAGAATCTTTCTATTGATGATTCAAATGCTTCCAGTATCTCAGATGACTTTTCCTTACGCAGGAGAGAACCTTGTCAGTAGAGTAGTGGCACCAATGCCACAACAAGATAACGAGAAGAGAAGTAGAAAAGAGGAGGTCAGTAACAGTTTATAAATATTGTATAACTTATACATATGTACACATGACAAATAAACAGAAATTCAGTAGGCACAGCTAATCAGCAGCTCTAGTCAGGGTGTACCAGACTAATGTTATGAGTCTTCAGCTAGAATTTAAAATCTATCTATCTATCAGATAGATAGATAGATAGATAGATAGGAAAGGCACTTTATAATAGATAGATAGATAGATAGATAGATAGATAGATAGATAGATAGATAGATAGATAGATAGATAGATAGATAGATAGATAGATAGATAGATAGATAGATACTTTATTAATCCCCAAGGGGAAATTCACATCTAGGAGGGTATGGGAGGAAAACCAACACAGACACAAGGGAAACATGTAAAGTCCACGTGCATGGCCACCAGCCATGATTTGATTCAATGGTGACAGATCTTTAATGGTAAAATTAATTTAAATTTATATAGAGCTTTTCTAACTACTCAGAACACTTTACATTGATCCTAGGGAACCACTTCAACAACCACCAATGTGTAACATCCACCTGGATGATGAGATGGCAGCCATTCTGGTGCCAATATGCTCACCACACATTAGCTATTAGGTGGCTAATAGCCACCAACCAGTCCACCCAGCATGCAGATTCACCATTCCTGCCAGAAATCACGAGTGAGAGGTGGCAGCTTAAAGGACTCACCCGTGGGCACATAGTTAGCCATTGTGGGGACAGAGATGCAGCTTTCTGACTTGCACTGCATCTCTGAGTCACTAGGGGGCCACACAGCCACTATTAGGAACTAAACTAGGATTTCATAAAGTGGCAGGATTGGGGGCTGATGTACATGTGACTGACATGGAGCCCACCAGCAGTCATTCTGGGAACTGGTGAGGAAATGGAAGGCAGCAAAGCTTAGAGGTTAAGGAGTGGGACTGAAACCACAAATCTGCAGGTTCAAATCCCCACAAAACTTGATTGTATCGTACATGAGCAATAGGATGAGATTAAAATAAAATGCACTATCTATTCAGTGCTCTGTGTTTGGATAGTCTATAAAAATAACTTAATCATTAAAAACATTTTTAGTGACACTGTTAATTACTGCTTGGTAATACTTATCATGGTGAAACGCACTATACAATTGCTCAGTCTGGTTATTACAGCAGTTACAAGCCCCCTCTATCTTCCATTGCTATGAAAGATATCATATAAAAATAAGAATATGCACAGAAATGGGTCCCATTAAAGTACCTTATAGAACTGATTGCTTTGGTCCCATGTGCTTTGAAACTGCTCTGTGACATTATTTGGCATGACCAGTGCTCTATCAGATGGTCCTGTGAAAGGTGCTATATAGAAATCAGACAGCCTAATTAGAGAGCTCAGTCACTTTATAAACCAGCTCTTCTCCAGCTGCACATTATGACCAGTGTTCATTGCGTCAGCTTACTTTTTCTGCTATTATTATGTATCAGCAAGGGTGAAAGGGAAGGTCTACAGGATGGTAGTGAGACCAGCTATGTTATATGGGTTGGAGACGGTGGCACTGACCAGAAAGCAGGAGACAGAGCTGGAGGTGGCAGAGTTAAAGATGTTAAGATTTGCATTGGGTGTGATGAGGATGGATAGGATTAGAAATGACATTAGAGGGTCAGCCCACGTTGGACGGTTGGGAGACAAAGTCAGAGAGGCGAGATTGCGTTGGTTTGGACATGTACAGAGGAGAGATGCTGGGTATATTGGGAGAAGAATGCAAAGGATAGAGCTGCCAGGGAAGAGGAAAAGAGGAAGGCCTAAGAGAAGGTTTATGGATGTGGTGAGAGAGGACATTCAGGTGATGAGTGTAACAGAACAAGATACAGAGGACAAAAAGATATGGAAGAAGATGATCCGCTGTGGCGACCCCTAATGGGAGCAGCCAAAAGAAGAAGAAGACTATGAAAGGTGCTATATAAAAACAAGAATATTATTAGGCCAGCTGTAGTAAAATCATTATATACACCAAATCTGCTTAGGAACCCTGTACTGTGAAAATGAAAGTGTTTTGTTTTGTGATGCCATTCATCATGACAGACACTCTATCTATTATTACTGTGAAGGACACTATACAAAAAGAAGAATTTAAAGTGAGACGGGTCACAGCAAAATCACTCTATAGACCAAATCTGTTTTAGTCCTTACTCTGTTACTGTGACGTTCTGTGTTATGATGCTGTCCATCAGTCTGATGTTATGAAAATCAGAAGAGACTGTAAGGCCGACAACAGTAAAATCAGCCATAGACCAAATCTACCTCAGCACCCTGCACTGTCAAGCTGCACTTAATGGCGCCTACTCATCATGACGGGCTCTCTGATGTTACTGTGTGAGGATCAGCCCTAGTTAGACAGATCACAACACAATCACTTTATAAACAAATCGTGCAGTGTGAAACTGAAAAATCAATAGCACTTTGCTTTGCGTCACTGTCCATCTTGGAAGACTCTATACTGAAGTGCTTGTGATTCTGATACCATCCAAGGCGCTATATAAAATTCATATAAAATTCATTAGAAGTAGTTAACGGAGAAAACCTCCTGCTAAACACTCACTAATATGCGCTTTAAGAAAGGAGCTATATAAGCCATTCAATAAAGAAGAATGGTCTAGCATGCCATTGTCTTTCACAAAATGAGGCATGAGTAGGACCACCCTGGATACCGACATCGGGGTGCAACAGCAGGAAAGAGCTGAGCCAGTGTGGTCCACAGGCTGCAGTTCAAAGAGACCCCCATCGTGGTGACTCTCTTCCCATCACATGACTTTGTGCTGACCTTTTCTCTGGACTGGCTGGCAGAGTGGCCACTCTGCACCTATAGTGCCTTCAGAAGGTATTCAGACCCCATGATGCGCTGTGCTAAAATTGCTGTCATTGTTTCCCTCATTGAGTAACACTCAATACCCGAGAATGATAAAGCAAAAACAGAACTCTATGTATTTTTGCAAATGTATTAATAATAAGATATTGAAATTTGACATTGACACAGTACCCTTTACTCAGTACTTTGTTGAAGCCCCTTTGGCAGCGATTCCAGCCTGGAGTCTTCTTAGGTATGACATGACCAGCTTTGCACACCTGGGTTTTGTTTTGTTCCTCTGTCAGGTTGGATGGAGATCCTCAGTGGTCAATGTTTTATGAATTGAGCTCAAGTACAGACTGTGGCTGGACCACTGAAGGAGATTCTCTGAGGTGACCCTAAGCCACTCCTGTGTTGCCTTTGCTTTCTGCTTAGGGTTCTTGAACTGTTGGAAGATGAACCTTTGGACCAGTCTGAGGTCCAGACTGCTCTGCAGCAGGTCTTCATCTCTGCACTTTGCTCCTTTCAGCCTTCCCTTGACACTGAGTCTCCCTATCCCCAAACCCACAGTGCGACGCTGCCACCACCATGCTTCACCGTTGGCATGGTATCTCACAAGTGACGACCAGTGCCTGGTTTCCTCTGAAGAGGATGCTTAGAATTGAGGCCAAACAGTTCAATGTTGGTTTTATCAGACCAGAGAAGTTTGTTTCACATACTGTAGTCTGAAAGTCAGGTGCCTTTGTATGAACTCCAAGCAGGCTTTTATGTGAAATTGGCCATTCAGCCCAGAACAGTGCAGTATTTCAGTAACGGTTGTCCTTCTGGAAGTTTCTTTTATCAATCAAACGGACTGACCACAGTGGACACCAAACAAGGTGTAGGAAGATCTGAACGATGATCAATACAATGGAATGCACTGGAGTCAGATTTCAAGGTCATAGCCAAGGGTCTGCACACTTGTGTCAATGTGATAGTTCAGATGTCCCTAATAGGACAACCAAATTTGCAAAAAGATCATAAATCCCGTTTTTACTTTGTCTTCCTGGGACATTAAGTGTTGTTTGTTTGTTTCAGAGAAAAAATGAATTTAAATGATTGTTACACAAGGCTGCAACAACAAAATGTGACAAAAGTGGTCTGAATGCGTTATGAGAAGGTGCCGTGCCACGCAGGCTGCCATTAACACTGCAGGAGTCCTGTATGGACGCTGCGTCTGAAATCGTCCCGTCCCCATCGATCATCTACCGATGTCCACATGTTCTTTTATGGCTTATACTCAAACGCAGGGTGCCACCCCAAACAAGTGACACTTTCTCTCGAACTTTCTCTGAGCGGATCATCAGAAGCTCTTATTGGTTCGCAGGCTGTGGCCACATTCCATATGACAATGATAAGAAATGCAAAGGAGTGCCAAAGGGCCACTTGTTGTTGTTTTCGGCTGACGACCCCTTCATCTTTTATTACCGCTCGGATGCCCGTCTTGTGCCCGCCTGGTAAGTTGGGCGTTTTCTTTCCGGGCTGGCCATTTCAAAGGGCACTGCTGGGTTTGCGCGCGCCGTGTCACTCCAAGCAAGTGACAGTAGACAATGAGGACCAGCGGCCCCCGTGTCCGCCCCACCCCACGCCTCCCATCCATCACTGAGCCGCCTTCACCTTCGGGATGCCTCTTTGCTCTGTTATGGGGGTGGAGGAGCATGGGGGGAGGCAGTTAGAAAAATACCGAGACCCTTGGCTGAGCATCAAACGGGCCACAAAAAAAAGAAAAATCAAGAGGATCAATAAACGCCCTCTCGCCCCCTTAGAGGGGCGCACTACAAAAGCCGGCGAGGTCCCCTCTCGTCCCCCCACATCCCACATCTGACTGTAGGAATTCGTCTCCATAACCTGGACAACAAAAGGCGTGAAATCCGCGTCCTCCCTCGCGCGGGGTCAGACCCTTGAGAATAAGACCCCCGGCACTCTTTGTCTTGGGTCTCCCCACGGGCGCAGAGTCGACAAAATAAAAACACAATTAGGCTGAAAAAAAAGAAAGAAATGACGAGATACGCTTTATGGAAGACGCAATGTGCCCACCAAAGAGTCCGCCACCGCGGCGCACGGTGGGCTTCACCTCAGCCTGCGATCCAGAACAGGCTGGGAAATCACGGATGGTAGACAGCCTTGGCTTCTACATGCAGTGTGGTGCGTCCTGCTGTACGCGGGACGAGGTCGAACTCTTATATAGCGCCTTTTTATTAAGCCGGGGGTCTGTTATACAACGACTTGTGTCAGCACGTAGACAGACGTGTATGATGTGCCTTTAATGGGAGCCAGCGTCACAAATCCAACTTTCCAAGAGGAAGGTCTCAAAACTTCGTTTCTTTTTAATATAGACTTTCCTTTAATCAATTAGATAGATAGATAGATAGATAGATAGATAGATAGATAGATAGATAGATAGATAGATAGATCTTTATTGTCATTGTCACTTTTACAAAGGAACAACGAAATTGAAGGTGCAGTCGACTCAGTGTGAGGCATAAGAGTTAAAAAGACAAGAAGAGAGAAATTAATAACAAACCGAATAGTAATAAAAGCGTAAGAAAGCAAAGTAAGCGTCGCCGGGAGGCTGGAGCCCACCCCAGCAAGCATGGAAAGCAAGGCAGGAACAAGAAGGGCGCAGCAATCAGCCGTCATTTTCAAAGTAAAGTCAACGCCGCGTATCAGAAAAGCAGCCCAGCGCTCGTGCAGCGTCTTTAAAGGTGACCACCATCAGCAATCAGCCGTCATTTCTATATAGTGCATTTCACTCACTGTGTTGCATGGGACAGTTTACAGTAAACTGCCTCAGCAATAGGATTTCTTCCACAGCGTACGGGTTCACAAATCAAACTGGTTCCATTATTTCCTATTGAAACATACTCAAAAGCAGAAACTAGTTTATATAGTGCCTTTCAAAATGCTCAGTGCCTGCAGGCTATCTTTTACTGTATATGTTGGCGATCCTAATGAGCAGGACCGCAGATCAAGCTGTTTGGTTTATCAGTTAAATCCCTAAACATTTATGTTGTGTTATGGATTTTCAGGTAACAAAACGAATAAGCAGGCTGCCTTTGATATATAGTGCCTTTTAAAGTGAACGGTGTTGCCAAACTATGATGGTTTCTTATCTTCCACTTCTCATATTAAGACATATCCCGGTGCGGAGACTAGTTTACATATGCCTTTCAAGGTGCACAGTATCAACAGATATTACGTGGGATTACCTTTATATAGTGCCTTTCACGGTTTTCATAGTGTTGTTTTAATAGTACAGTGAAAGTACAGTGTGCCTAGACTCTTTTTTACATAATGACTTTCAAGGTGCTTCTAAGGAGATGATTGTGGATTTCTGCAAACAGGCAACAGAGCACAGCCCCATCTGCATCAGAGGTGAGGCTGTGGAGCAGCAACTGCTCAGTTCAGGACTGCAGAGCTCTACAGCACAGCAGATCACAGGCACACAGCTCCCGGCAATCCACGACATCCACACTACATGCTGTCTCAGGAAAGTGAACCGTATCAGGCGGGACCCCAGCCACCCTGCACTGTCACTTTTCACCCTCCTCCCATCTGGGAAGCGACTAAAGTCCATTCGGATGCACACCTCCAGGTTCAGGAACAGTTTCTACCCAACTGCAATCAGACTCATGAACAGTCAGTAACTTTGTGTCACCTCCACTGCTACCTGCACATATACTTCTGCCACTGTCTCTATTTATTCTTAGGATTCTGGTTTTATTTATTTACTTATGGATGCACAAACCAGTGTGTTTCTTTGTGCCGGTCCCAAGCCCGTATAAATAGGGTTACGTCAATAAGGGCATCCAGTGTATAATTTTGCCAAATCAATATGCGGACAAAGATGATCTGCTGTGGCAACCCCTAACAGGAGCAGCTGAAACAAGAAGAAGAAAATAGTCATTTATTTATTGTGTGTTTTTTGTCTATGTTCATTGTCTGCGGGGGCACATGCAAGCAAACATTTCATTGTACATGGTACTTGTACACATGAAAAGAAAGAATTGAATTGAACTGAAATTCTTTTATATAGTGCCTTTTGCAATTTATTACAGTAAAGAGTCCCAAAGAAGCTTTTTTGTATAAACACTTAAATAGTAACAGTGTGAGCAGGACCAGTGCCACCATTAAGGCGAATTAGGCCTTCACCTAGTGTGCAGATCATAATTAGGGGGGGGTGGGGGGGCAGCTGCACAGGTTAACTACCAAACAGTCAGTTGGCATACTAATAAGCTTGGCCTAGGGTGCAAAATAACCTAGCACTGGCAATGAGTGTGAGCATACACAATTTTATATAGTGACTTTCAAAGTATACAGTGCCATATGATAAAAATATGTGTAATAATAAGCAGTGCCACAAAGCAAGCTGCTGTCTATCTAGCACACTTTAATGAAGCAGACTTTAATTTGCAGTATATACTGACTTTAATAGTCGACAGTGGGTGGCACAGTAGCGCAGCGCTTAGCACAACTGCTGCCTCACAAGTCCAGTGTCCCAGCTTCAAATCCTGTGCCTACTCATTGTCTGTGTGGGGTTCCCCTTTTGTACCCACAAAGACGTGCAGGTTATGTTGGCTGGTGGCTTTAAATTGGCCCTGTGATGGTCTGTGTGCTTGTCCAGGGCTGTCTGTCTCCTGCCTGGCACCCATTGCCGACAGGCCTGGCTTTGGACCCGATAAGGCAGGATTGAGAACGTTATGCGCGTGTGATCTCACTAAGCATGCTACTTTTCCTCCTGCTGCATTTCACAATGTGTAGTGCCATCCAGCAACATATGGCGTCTTGAGCCCATTGCATTGTGTCCTGAAGCACACGGCTATTTGTATAGTGCCTTTCATTCTGAAGCTGGTCAGTTTGTTTTTTTTTAGGTGGATGCCTTCTTAAGCAAACTATGTTTTCTATATTAATAATATAGCGCCTTGATTAATATGAGGTCTGTGAACGCAATTGGAGTTTATAAAACACAAGGACCAAACGTGGCTGTGCACCAATCACACGGGTGCTCATGTTGTGAAATTACTAATAAGTTCATTCCATTTTTATAGCCCTTTTCTAGCTAATCCTAGCGCTTCACATAGACAGTGGGGAGCCACTTCAGCCACCACCAGTGCAAGATGTGACAGCAGCCATTCTCTTGCCATTGCGCTCACCACACATTAACTGCTAGGCAGTGAAGTGGTGTGAGATCGTTAGTTAGGATGTAAGGGATATTTAGGGATTCAGAATGACTTGGCCAGAACATCAGCAAACACTGTGCTCTTTGCAAAGGATGCCCAGGGAACTTGAATGAGCACAGAGACCCAGAACCTTTCACATCTCATACAAAGGACGGTGGCGTGTTTACAGTGCAGAGTCCCTGTCACTGCACTGGGGCACTGGGATCCAAACACTCACCACAGGGTAAGTGCCTCCTGCTGGCCTCATGAGTGCCTCTGCCAGCAGCAACCCGAGCTTTTCTGGTTGGTCCCAAACACGCTTAACTTAGCTGGATTATCTGTTCTAAAGTGTTGTTGGTATGGTCGCTGGAACCCCCCACTTATTCCATTAATTCATGTAAACACCGTCCATTATGGGATTGACTAGTGTTAGTATATGATGTCTTTCTTGAAAATATAATTGCTGCTGTCACACATGCACTTAGGGGGCATCTTCTGGGCTCCACTAAGGTAAGCAATTCCATTGTGGGATGAGAGGGGTGCTGTTGCTAATTACTGCTTTCTTTTCACCTGCAGCTCTAAAGGGGAAGCATTGCAGGTGATTCAAGATCTATGGTACCTCAGTCAGTCAGTCATTGTCCATATCCTAACACAGGCCAATCCCAGCCAACATAGGAACAATTCCCCGGGCAGGGCACCAACCCCTACCGCAGGGCACTAGGCACACACACCAAGCACACACTAGGAACGATTTAGGATCGCCAATGCACCCAACCTGCATGTCTTTGGAGTGTGGGAGGGAACTGGAGCGCCCGGAGGAAACCCACGCAGACATGGGGAGAACATGCAAACTCAATGTGCTTCCACCCAGAAAGCGAACCCAGGTCTCCTTACTGCAAGGCCCGACTGTGCCACCCTGGTACCTCAGTAGTGGTATGAAAAATAAAGTAAAAGTTACAAAGCAAAGCATTAGCCTCTGCCAGTAACAATAATCAAAAAATGGCTAGGAAAGGCTAGAGAGGAGCCCATCTTATCTCTCTTTTCACTGTCAACTAGGACGCCGACTTTGGTCTATATATGGCCTGGCCTGGAGGGGGCGTGGCCTGGGATGCCTGCAGGGGTGTGGTCAGGCATTGTCCGACTGTTGACCTGAGCACAGTATGGAAAGACAAGGTTGTGTGCGACAGCACCCCCTCTCGCCCCCGGGTGGGAGCGCCTTGATGGTGCCCCCTATGCGCACGCGTGTTACTCACTATATAGTCAGTCCTCTGACTGGCAGTGGGTATTCTTTTAAGGCGAGCGAAGGAGCTCCTCTACCCAGCATACTTTCGCGCCTTGTAAAGAAGGGGCTGTAGCTGTTATTTTTGTTATTTGATTCAGTCCTTTTTTAAATTAAAAGGGAATTTCCAGGCTGGTACCCCAACCCTTGAACCCATGTCTGACCTGTTGATGACACTACTTACTTTGCACAGCGACCGATGATGTGTGCTGTGATGGACATAATTTTTCAGTCCCGTGAAGCGTATATCTGTTTAAGAGCCGTGTCCCATGCCACCTTTTAGTGATACGCAGATAACGCTGTCACCAGGCAGGCCACTGTTATATAGCGTCTTTCGGACCAAGATGGCTGATGGTGTGCCGCATCCCTCAGCACTGAAGAGCAGAAGCGACACGTCAGTGAAAGCTGTTCGTGCCATCTTCAGTGTCACCAAATTCGGCACTTGCAGATCACTGGTTCTTTTCCTTTCAGACCCATCATTATTATTAATGAATCCTTTTTTTTTTGTCTTTTTTCCTTTAAGCCACTCGACATTTCCCTAAGAGACCCACTTTTTTCCATGGTGTTCAGCAAAGGGCAATCAGATGTGCCTTCTAAAAGGATTAGGAGCGCAGGACAAAGGGCCACGGCCGCTTCAAAGGCGGCCCCGCGGCACAATAGCCCTGACATTTGTACGTCCCGGGGCCTGGGCGGTCACCCACTCAATACCCTGTCCAGAGAGGTGACGGCGAACAATGGGCAGCCGGGAGAATGGCCCACAACCCGAGTCGTCCTCTTTATTTGCGTCGCTTTTCATTGAAGGCAGCAATGGGGCTCTCTCTTCTATTTATTTACTCTTTATTTAGACTGCAGCTGATGGCTCCATTTGAAATCCCACCGAAGGTTTATTGGATCAGTCGAGGCCCACGGCCTTTCAAACAGACACAGATTAGAGAGCTGCCATTTATTTTTTTAAGCTAATTTAATATTCTTAAGATGTGGGAAGTGTTTCCGTGCGTTTTGTTTTCGAGCATGTCTAACAGTAAATACATTTGGCAAACAATGCTGAGCCGCTCTGTGTCTGCATTTGCTAATTGTAATGAATAAATAAAAGCCGCTGAAAATGACAAATGTACCTCAATTAGGCAGGCGCTCGACTGTGCCTTTTTTATTTTGAATTTCCGCATACTGCGAGTCATAAAGCGTTTGGTTAAAAACGACTCCAAAAAAAAAAAAATGGGGAAAGAGGGGGCTGCAGAATTGGAAGGTCTCGCCAGCCTCGTATATCTGCTGGGTCCAGACTTGATTCAGAAGGGGGCAACGGAGCTGCTCCTCTCCCTACTGTCTGATATTACAAGTATTGGGGGGCGCAAGTGAAAATAAAACGGCACTGGGGTAGCTTTGTAAACGAATTCGCAAAACATACAAAACCGTAGAGCTGTCAGTGTCGAAAGACAAATCCCAGCACATCGCATGAAGGTGATAAAGGGAGACATGATGACCAGTCATTAGGGGGAGCGCAAAAAGAAAACAAAGCAATAGTCAGGGGCTGCGAAAATGCGCACGCTACTCATTATCAGAAAATGGAACTGATTATAACTGACCCAATTAAGTTTAAGGGGTCTACAGCAACCTTCATTTTATACCTTGCCTTCCAATAGCGAACACTTTACAAGTCAGGACTTGCACGGCGCCCAATCAGATCACACACAGAGCCTGGGGGGCGCTGAACTGGCATCCTTTTGGGTTACAGTCCAATGTCTTAGCCAGTATGCTTAAGAATGGGGGGTAATGGCAGGACACAGCTCGGGTACATTACACATTCGCATCGACACATTCGAGTGACGGGGTTGAAGTAGTAACACAGCAACATACCTCCAGAGATAAGGCGCCTTGCAAAGTCAAAAGCGGGGCGCAGCGCTTGGCAAACCACAGAACATCGCGGAAAGAGTGACAAAGTGACAAACGCGTTAAGGCGCCGCACTTGGGGTCCGGGCCAGCAGGGCAGCTGCCAGGCACTAGCGCTTTAAGTGCAGACCTGCTCGCGCTGGGAGACGACTGAATACTGAGCAGTACGCGCACTTTATACTGCGCATATGCAGCTATACGAGCAGTGTTAGGATACGGTATGTGGGCATGCAAATATGCAATATACTGTGTAAAAAACACGTGTGGAATTGAGATATACACTCCAACATGACCTGAGTCAGACAGGAGGAAGGCAGAAGGAAAAAAAGTCAAAAATATGTTGTACAAATACACCATATACTGTATGTATATGTGTGTTGATATAATCTACAATTTAGAAGTGTACTGTATATGTGTCTACTGTGTGTGTGTATATGTATATATTTTAGATTACACACACATATTTAGATAAATATACATATTTATCTAAATATGTGTGTGTGTGTAATCTAAAATATATGCAGTTAGTGAACTATATGTGTTCTCTGTATGTGTGTGTGTGTGTATATACCTTTGCTTCCATATATATATATATATATATATATATATATATATATATATATATATATATATATATATATATATATATATATATATATATGGTTGAAAATAGTTTACTGTCAAATAAATGCAAAGAGTACGCGACACGTGTTTCGTGACACAGACTTCGAATGCCGTGAATATATATATATATATATATATATAATATATATATATATAATATATGTGTGTGTAGTTGTGTGTACATGTATTCAAATATGTGTGTGGGTAATGTAAAATATATAGGTGTACTGTATATGTGTCAAACTGTAAATATAGATTTACTATTTGTGTGTGTATATAGATGTGTGTGTGTATAAAATGTAAAACATAGTTTTAAAATATATACAGTAAGTAAACTGTATATATGTATACTGTATGTTTGTGGGTCTGTATATATATTTATCTAAATATGTGTGAGAGTAATTTAAAATATATAGGTGTACTGTATATGCGTTTTCTATTTGTGTGTATGTGTATATATTTATTTAAGTGTGTATGTATTGTAAAACGTGTGTGTGTGTATATATGTATACATTTATTTATATATATATACTGTATGTGTAATTTAAACATACTTAAGTACACTGTATTAATATATTTATTTAGTCTGTGGTGTGAAATGAGGTTAGGTGGATTGATGGTGCTAAATTAGCCCCTGATGTGTGTGCGTGTCTGTGTTTGCCCCGCACCACCTTAACCTGGGCATTGTTACAGGGCAGCTGGAGTCTATCCCAGCAAGCATAGGGTGCAAGGAAAAAACAATCGCTGGACAAGGCGCCAGTATACCACAGTTTGTATATTCAAATTATTGTATTTGTTTCTCTTTCTGTCTCTCTTTCTATATATAAGTGTTGTCATAGAAGATAAAGTCAGGCTGGCATCCTGGCTGGGATGGACTGTGGTTCTTTACCCGGCCAAGAGGCCATCATAACAGATGCACAGTGCGAGACGGCCTTCCTGAGACGTGTGTGCCCCCTGTTTGCTGGGTGGCAGCATCCCTTTACTGGAGCTGAAATTTGTGTTCCCATAGGGCAGCATAGACGCTGTAGTCCCAATCGGTGGCTCTGTTGGGGTACTTGTGTGCCACCAGGGGGAGCTGTCAGGGGGACACTCTCCTGTCCTAGGTAGGTTTTGCCTGAGCCAGTAGTACTTCATGGTGGTGATGTTGTTGCACCAGAGGTACTCCTGGGTCCAAATTGTAAAGGAATTGCTCTGCCTACCGCAGCCGAGAGTGGTGTAGGGTGACACACACCTGGAGTGGAGGCTGAGAAATTACTTACTGTGAAGATTCTTATATTTGAAGAAAAGCCTGTGAAAAGTTTTTCTGTGAAGAAATAAAAATAAGTCTTTTGCTCCTGGGACTTGCATCTGTGTAGTTATGGAATGGAGTTGGGGCCTGTGATGCCCCCCGGTGTCCACAATATACATATAACAGTTCATATATCATTAGTGTATAATAATCAGTGGACCTGTGATGTCATCACATGTCTCACCTCCTCCAGTCTGCCGCCTGTAAATCTGCACCGTCCCTACCATTAACAGACCAGCATAGGACCAGGGCACGTGGGTGCTACCAAAACCTTCACTTCAATTGTTCCTTCATCTCTTTAAATGGGTTAGCCTATGGCACCCCAAATCTTTCTGAAATTTTGTCTTGACTTGCTTAGAGTTCACATTGTTGAAATATGTAAGCAAGCCCATGCTTATAGATGCTTGTCAGTGTAGAAAGGCACTATATAAAATGAAGTTTTTTTTGATAATATAACTAAGTGGAGTGGCTTTATCACAAGTACTTGTTTAACTGCTGCCTTCATCCGAGGAGACTTACAACATTTGAGATACAATCGGTTCCATTTCTTTTATTCTTCCATATGGATCATTGGCAATTGACTTGCTCCTGGTCACATGGTGTCAGCAGTGGGATTTGATCTCACAACCTCAGGGTTTGAAATCCAGAGCCTTACCCACTATGTCACAGTTAATTTGCTGGGCAGTTGACCACAAAGTTGCCAGTTCAGCCCCCACGCTGCCCCACTTTGTGATCCTGAGTGAGGCACTTGCAGCCCACCACCCCTGAGATTGCATTCACTATGGAATGTCACTGTAAACAGTAATGTCTGCTTGGCAATGTGACTATGGCTGGCACTGTGTCCTAGTGTCTAGGGTGGGGGAGACAGAGTGCCACCACTGCCCCCCTTTATGCACCATTTAAGCTGCCAGCAGTGACACAGTGACATGAGTTGTGCCTTATTGTACATCTAAATACTGCAGGATGATGTCCTGCTCTACTAAAGAAAGTTGGTTTAAAAACTTGCCGTTACTTTACCTACCTAAATATGGCACACAAACAGTTTAGGTAACTTGTAGGTCACTTTGGTTTAAAACACCAGCTAAATGAACAAATCCAAAGGTAATTCAGAGTCCACGACTCACGGCCCCCCAGCCGATTACCCATTGATGGCGGACGCTTCTGAACCTTCGATCATTTTGGTCAAATCAGTCGGCAGGGCGACTTTGTGGGGAGTTGAGGCTTAAAGCCTATTCTTTAACCCACTAAACATTAACATCTTTCTAAAAGTCAGCCCAGATGGGCTCTGCCAGCACCAGAGTGGTCAGGTGACAGTCAACGTGCTTTGATCCCTCCCACTCTGTTAACCTCTTCATCTCCCAAAGCGAACGCTTCTAGAAGACCCCTAAACATGCAGCTCGCTTTGGAGGCCCCATTTGTTATTCCAGCCCCGTGGCGTGTCCACCTTTACCTGGGCACTTTTGTATGCGTCTTGAATGACTTGGCATAAGTGATGTGTGTGCTATGAGGTGCCCACTCCCTCCTTATGGGGGGAAGCTGTTTTACTTGTTATTATAATTTATTATTTTAACTGATGCCTTTATCCAAGGGGACTTACGACATTTGAGACACAACTGGCTACATTTCTTTTGTATTTCCAGTGACTTGCTCAGGGCCACATTATGTCGACAGCAGGATTTGAATCCACAGCCTCAGGGTGTGAAGTCCAAAGCCATGGCCATTGCACCACACTCCTTGGGCACAGGTAATCCGTTTGAACCTTTTTCTGGATCATAAACATAGCTAATCAGAGAGAACCAAGAAGGCATAGATCACCTTGAACTAAGAGCTTGGACCTTACACCCGAGGGGAGCTCCTCTGCCTGGTGGACTTGGCGCTGCCTTGCCTCGTGCGTCTCCCCTTTGTTTCACGACAATTGCTTATCAGACACAATGGTTACAGCCAGATTAGTTAAAGCCACTCCAGTTGAAAGGGATAATTATATCCCATGAAATCGGCAGAAAGCTGCCAGCTCCTGATACCATCTCAAGTCTCCAAAAGTGTGAAATCCTGCCCCGCTGCTTGAAAATAATTCAAATGGAGGAGACTTACGGCTTCTGATCAGTAAGGAGGTTAAGCATTCCTCTGAAATGGGAAGAAATAAAATGAAACTTCACTTCTAGAAGGCTGATGTGTACACCACAATGCGAGAAGAAGACCATACGAGGCTCGTGTGCCGCCTTCTTCTTAGATCCGGACCACTTCTGTGATGATTTCCCTCCCCATTGCACTCTTAGTCTCCAGTGTGTGAGCACCGGGGCTGCATCTGAGTATTTAACATTGCTGGGAGGGAAGGAATAAAGTGAAGTCAATGTTGATTATTACTCATTAGCCACAAGGACATCCACTTAACGCGTGAATAAATGAATGACACCGTGTCCTAATGGAAACGGCCTCTGTGTAGCTTTAAGCAAAATGTTGGTTAATATCTTCCATTTGCTGAATAGCAAAGAGGCCTGTCGGACACGTATGGGTATGCAGGCCACCATCATTACTTTGTTTCAGGTTCAGCATTTTAATCAGACATTTTATGCAGTGATCAGAGGAAGGCGAGCTGCAGATTGCTTCTTTTTCTTATGCTGGAATTATCCCTTTCATTTAAATTGAATTCAAATGATTAATGGCGGTCTCCTGTCTCTTTTAAATCTGTTCCTTATGAGAGCCTCAGTGCAAGGGCCCAGGACACGGGTGCCGTGAATAGCGATCGCTGAACAGATGTAATAAAGACTTTACAAAACTAAATTTTAAAATAATATAAACTGGCTGCATTTTAAGGGGAAAAAACCCCCAGATGATTCATGTATAATTAATACATTTAAAATGAATTTTAAAAAGCATTTAATACACAGGTGTATGATACCACTTAATACTAAATATGATTTTCCAAAAATGTATAAAAAAAACAAGCAGTCCAAAAAAATAATAGAATAGAAAATCAATCGAATGAATTAAAACTACATCTAATAATAATAAAAATGTATTCTGAACTATATATTCACAAAAACTAAACACATTTTTACAAATTGTAAACACTGGAGAAAATGAGTTGTATTTATGTGTAGATGATATTTGAAGAAGCATGATAATAATTAATAATTTTTTGCATTTATATAGCGCTTTTCTCACTACTCAAAGCGCTTAGCAATTGCAGGTTAATGGCCTTGCTTAAGGGCCCAACAGAGCAGAGTCTCTTTTGGCATTTACGGGATTCGAACCGGCAACCTTCCAATTGCCAGTGCAGATCCCTAGCCTCAGAGCCACCACTCTGCCTTTTACCAAGAAATTACAAATCAATCAATAAACCCAATTTCATTGTAAATGTGAAATTATCTCAGCAAAGTCCAAGTGTTAAATGAACACTGCAGGTGTACAGTTGGGTCCATACCTTGCACATACCCACTTTTAAAAGTTACTTTCACACTCTATGAGTTCAAGTAAAGCTGGAGATTTTACTGTGTGTGAAAATGATTATTATTTACAGGTTTGAGCTCCTTGTTGAACTAATTGCAAAAATATGTTATACATTGTATTTAAATGGAAATTCTTTACTTGTGATCGAGTTACTTGTAGTTAGCTCATCTTTTGTGGAACTGCACCAAAAATGTATTTAAAAAAAGAAATCTTCAATCATATTCATTCCACAATTCTGATAAGTCCTTTTAATTCTCTGCTGGATCTGGAAGAGAAGGTGAAAACGCACCTGACGCGCACTCTCTGATGAGCCCGTAAAAAATAAAAAATGGGGGAAAAAAAGTCACAAGCTGTGCAAAAGTTTAGGAAACGAACTGGCGGGCGGGGCGCGGACATTCATGAATATTCATAAGGAGCACCGCTCGCATGTTAGAGAGAATTGATGAGGCAGCAAGAAGACGCGCATCGCAGGTCAAGCTCCCTAACCTCCAAGCCCGAGACCCCCACTTTTAGGCTCCTGTTCTGGTCATTTTCGAACGGTAAATATCGAATATGCACTTGCAGGCAGCTACACTATAGCGGCGTACCTTGTAGAATGGCGCTGCATTAAATAATGGTTGTTTCTCTGTGGGAAAGTGGAACGCACAACTCTGCCTGCCCTTTGAAATGACGGCTTATGTTATGCACGTGTTTTCTCAAGTTTGGAAAAGCTTTCCCATATGTTGGAATCGATATCTACTGCTGTATTTTACAGCGCCTTTCTTAACTACCTATACAGTACATATGTGTGTATTATGTATTATATAGATATATATATATAGTTATATATATATAAATACATAATACATACAGGTATATATGCAATAGCTATCAGTGTATACAGTATGTATATGTGTTTGTGTGTGTATTATACACACATATATATAATTCATAATAATTATAATAATTATAATTCATAACCCATCCATCCATTATCCAACCCGCTATATCCTAACTACAGGGTCACGGGGGTCTGCTGGAGCCAATCCCAGCCAACACAGGGCACAAGGCAGGAAACAAACCCCGGGCAGGGTGTCTGCCCACCGCAGATTCATAATACACACACGCACATATACAATATATTTTAATAAAGTTGCATTTTGAATGCGTGCGAATTTTTAAATCAGCTTCAGTGAAAACTAAAAGAGAAAACCTTTAAGGGTTGTCCTGATTTATTCGTCTTGATGTTATTAAACTTCGGAACATTGCAACATTCGAGACATGAAGTTATGATTAAAAGTGAGTGTGGAATAGTGGCTCAAGACTTTGGGCGTCAAACCCTGAGGTCGTGGGTTTAAATCCCACTGCTATGGCTGTGTGACCCTGAGCGAGTAAATTCACCTGCCTGTGCTCGAGTTGGAGAAACAAAAGAAATGCGACCAAATGTATCAAAATCATAACAAAAGGAAAAGTTTAATTTAGTTTTAATCCTTACTTTAACCTAAAAATGGGCGGCGGTAATATAAGAATTAATATTTGATTTTTTTCTTTTCTAAATTAATTTTCATTTTCTAATCTAGCATTTTTGCATTGATCTTTAGAAAAACTATTTTAATTACACAAAAGGTCACATTAAAAAAATCCAGTCTGTCTCGATTTCAGTCAATACCACGAGTGCTGAAAGGCGCTATATACATCTGATAAATAATTGATCGGTTGAGGTTTTTCCCGTAGCCTGACTAAAGCTGCTCAACAGGTGGTCGTTGTGCCGGTTCCTTCCTCCCACTGATATGACATGGACATGGACGCCGGACACCGGAGGACCTTCAGAGCCCGTTAGTTCGCGTGTTTATTGCGCGTGATTGATCGAAGAGCACACACTGTGGCCTTAACCACGATGTCCGGCTCGCGCGATTCGACGGAGATATAAAGTGCAGGTATGATTGCTCAGCATTCTGCTCACACGGCGAGTTCGCGTTTTGAATGGTCCTTTTAATACACTTCCCGGGGTTCCGTGTGATTTAACGCCAGCGTTTGGAGGTCAAGGTGGTCTCCTCGCGAAACTGCTCGAAGGCAGTCCACTACACAAACTTTTACTGCCATTCTTCCGTGTATTCGTTCTCTTTTAATGAGGCACAACCTACGGAACGTTTAAAAAAAAAATAACCACACAGGGACGGTTTCTTAACTTTGTAAATTTATATGGTTATTTTTGTTCGTATGGTTTTAACGAATGTATCTTTTTTACTGTTTCTGGAGAAACAAAAACATGTCGAAAAATGGAAAAACTATTAAAATTTGTAAATATCTCGTATACCTTATAACGGACAATGCCATTGATTTGTAAAGTGTGCAGTTACTTTAATGATCCTGCGCTGAAAAGGAATGTATCCTGCCTTGTGTTATTCTTATGCGTTACTAATAAATATAACTGGTACTTTCTACAAACTTACGCCAGATGTCTCAAGTTTGGAAGGAGGGTGACATACTCCTCATACTCATTTAACAGGTGTAAATCCCGCATTTGGGGGTTGTTTTCTGTAGATTTGCTGTACAAATCTGAATTTCTGTAACATCATTGCAACCCAAAGCCAATAAGTCGCTCGCTTTTCTAACGGCACCTTAAACCGTTGGGCGTTTCCAAAGTCGCAGGGCGCAGCAAATGCCATCCGGCACGATAGTGTTCGAGAACTGTGGCAGAACAGCTAAGAACGACACACTTAAAACTGTATGAGAGGTGCACTTCAATATATGGGCAATCAATGCAACCGAACTCTTATTTTAATAATGTGACGTTCTGGCTCGACTTCTACACTTTTATTGCACTTTTATTCCAGCCACCAGATAGATAGATAGATAGATAGATACTTTATTAATCCCAATGGGAAATTCACATTCTTCAGCAGCAGCATACTGATACAATAAATAATATTAAATTAAAGAATGATAATAATACAGGTGAAAAAAAACAGACAATAACTATGTATAAAAATAGAAAAATAAAAGTAGAAAAGTACACATACATATACAGTCATATGACCATTCATAAAGTTGTAGATCCACACATATTTCCCCAACACTTTGGTAACTGCTTGTACATTTTTATTTACTGTCTCGAACAAATGATATCGGAACATAGAGTATAGAACCTGGCTGGCACTAAACGGTACAGTATTGCTATCCTTTAGGAAAAGAAATACTGCAAACCAGTGCAGCAAGTGAGCGCATGCACCTGTAGAGGGCGCGCGCGCCTAACAAAGCGCCTCTCCTGGCCGGCTCTGCCAGCGCACTGCTCCATTTAAATACAGTATGTAAATATTGCCGGAGGTAGTAAGCGAACCACAGCAGAAAAATGTAAATAGTTACACCATGAGCTCAGTTTATATTTCTAAAAAACAAGTATGTATTTTTTCACTGCCTTCATTGGGAGACTTGCCTGCCGCTTACGTATGCAATGTTGCATTATTTTGCGTGATTACTGTGTCTTACTATTCAGTTTTGACCATTAATGTAACCGTCAGCCCTTGTGTATCCCTGAATATGTACACCAGTGTTCCAAACCAGACAAAAGCTCACGATCGGGTGCAGCGACCAGTGGCTGGCGTACTCTTGTGGGGACAAAAATGCGAACAAACCCCGGCAACTTATTGCAGACGCGCACCATATTATGGCCAGCAGAACCACCGTATTTCTAATAAGGGAGATGATCACTCAAAGTTGTAACATTTCATTTATTAGCCAAAATATATACTTTCTTGTACAATTTGGTTCACACATATGTACATTTTTAAACTTTATATACAAAACATTTTAGACATCTAATTGTCACTGAACTTACAAAAAAAGAAAGAAAGAAAGGAAAAAAAGAAAAACTCACAAAGTGTACTATTCGTACAATGTTACATTAGCAGTTTAACACGGGACATGCTGACAGGTTATGTGTACAGAGAAATACTTTTTACATTCCGGAAAACGGACGGGGAAAAAATAAAAATAAAAATACAATAGAAAAAAATGCGGCTATGAAGAAGAAAGCGCCGATAAAACCATCGCGGCTTCTAGCTGGTTCTGAGGCCTAAGGGGAAAAAAGAAGAGAGAGAAAGAAAAAAATAAAGCAATTTATTTTAAAATATGCGACGCCACAAACCAGTTATACATCGCAGCATGGCAAAGGCGCTACATAAAGAAAATCTAGTATTATTATAACTAACGCAATTGGTAAAAGGACACTTGGCTAATAAACTGGACACCTCAGACAAATGCAAAATTGCGTGCTACTAAACAAAAAAATCACTTAGAATATTTTAGGAGGGACACAACTTTATTGTATAAATATCAATTTTACTTTAAATAAAATGCCCAAAATTGAATTTAAAAGCTTACCTTCTCTGAACTGGCTGGAAGGCTGTTTTTAGGAGTTTCTTCTCTATTTCCAAGGCACTCGATCTTTCTGAAATAAGCGCAAAAATAAAGTTATATTTAATATTATCCGAGCCAAAATGAGGAGTTTTTATGCAACATTTCAAACCTTTAGGAAACTGAAAATGAAAAAGGTCTAATTGTCTATCTACAAAATAAAATAAGCGTCTAAAGTGAACTTTGATAATACTTTAGTGAATTTATCAACTCTGTAAAATAACAGAAAAAATGGTTTACCGAAATCAGTTAAATAAAGACGCACGGTAAAACCTTTACAAAACTGAATGATATTCAAAAAATATTTGATACATTTAAGAGGATGCATGCTCTGGAGTGTCTAAAAATAACAAATAAGCACATTTAATAAATCATTCATCACCCAAGAACACTCTTTGCTACTATTTATTATTGCAGTTTCAATTATTTTCCGCTTTTTTTGCTGTCTCCTTTTCCCAGTTGATTTCTATTACGAAACATATTTTCAAATTGGCTACATTTGACTGAAATGAGTACAATTTAAAAAGTGGGGTAGGACCTGCTTGTAGATGTTAAAACGCAAAGCCCCAAACTGAAATGCGCACGGGGCGTACAGGCCCGTACTTCGGCATGCATGATTATTACATTGGCCGTTCTCTTCTTTCAAAATGGCAAAATCGAATAAGATGCCAGGTTTGGATATCCCTAACAAGAAACCCTGGTCTGCCTTCAGTGTGCCAACATGCTAACACAGACCACCGACCCATACGACCCGCGCACAGTACAAGCGGCCACGAGGCCAGGCGGTGTATGTACCTGTCGGCGGGGACTGGGGCCGATGGCTCTGCTCGTCTTGATTTCTGCTCAAAGCCGCAGTCGTCTGGTTCGTTAGTCCCAAATAATGGTTCGAGTTTATTAGTGCCAGGGAGTGAGCCGAAAAAGCCCTGTTTGTCCAGTTCTGGATTTTGCCCACTGGGCAAGAAAGCAGTCTGTGCTGTCCGATGAGGGGCTGTGCGGCGGGTACAGAGGGGGATTTCCGAGGATTGTCGGGGGTGGTGGCCGTCTCTGCCAGGGACCAAATTTTGGGTTTCTGCGCTGGGGACGCATTATTGTCCAAAGCGGGTGAGTTTATTTTAAGCTGCTCTCCGGGACTGTGCTTTCTCATGGAATCCCCCCGACTGTCCTCCTCAAAGATTTTGTTTTCTTTCACTACTACTGAATTTAAAAAGCGCTCGTCGGCCCCACTTAAGTCCTCATAGCCATCTGAAGCCTCGGAGTCGCTCCTCCCGTCCAGTTTGAGGTCTGGATGCAAATCTGGGTCGGCCTCGTCCAAATCATCCTTGCTCTCAATATTTTCAGTGTCTATATTTTCCAGGTCGATTTCCTCGTCATCGTCGCGCTTGTCCCCTTCTTCTCCGTCGTGATCGCTGCTGTATGCATTCCCTTCTTCATCAGTCCGACTTCTTGGTGTCCATGTCATCTTGTTTTCCTTTTTTAACCTCCTCCTAGCATTAGCAAACCAAGTGGACACTTGCGTGAGGGTCATCTTGGTGATAATGGCCAGCATGATCT
The DNA here is from genome assembly GCF_900747795.2 of Erpetoichthys calabaricus. Classification (NCBI taxonomy): domain Eukaryota; kingdom Metazoa; phylum Chordata; class Cladistia; order Polypteriformes; family Polypteridae; genus Erpetoichthys; species Erpetoichthys calabaricus. Next base: position 36,640,039 of record NC_041402.2, read on the forward strand.
TCTCCCCTTTAGTGGGGTACGGATTCTTCCTGTGCTCGCTGAGCCAGGCTTTCAGAGTGCTCGTGCTCTCTCTGGTTGCGTTTTTGGGTCTGGAAGGGTCTCCAAACTGGTACTGGCCATAAGGGTAGAAAGCAGGGTGATGATGCGGGAATCCTGGGTGCTGGACCCCCGGACTGTCCTTTAGCTCGTATTGAGCGCCCTGGGGACAAAAATAGAGGTAAATAAGCGAGGAGATACACGATGGGAAAAGGACACAAGTGTCCGCTAAAGCAAGCTGAAGTTAACACTGAGAGTGTAAAATTGAAGAGACGTCATTTAACATCACCCTCGAAATAATGAACATAAAATATGTGGGCTGTGTTTATCGGCATATATCCATAAATGAATTACACTTACATATTAATATTTAGCACTTTTTTTTGAAAGACATTTAAAAAAAATACAAATACACATACTGTAAAAAATTGACAGTTCCCAAAAGTTTACGTTTAATTCTGGGTATACATTTTGCTTATTGTGCAAATATATTTATCATATACAATAACTTGCCCCTTTCTGTGCTAACACGCAAAACAAAATAAGCAAACACGCAGTTACGTGCAAAAGTCGTGCTATTTCTAAAACAAATAATACTTCATATAAACTTTTACAGGCCACAAAGAAAGAGTCATTCTCGCCTGCTGATCTGCACACGGCATAATGAAAACAGACCCGGATTTCACGGCATCATTTAATTTTCTTTAATTTTTAAAGGGTTATCCACATATATACCCACACTTATACTCACAAGCACAACTTTTAAATTATACTCCCTTTTTTCCTGCCTACTCTTCCGATATGCCATAAATAAATACATCATCTCCTATATAAACGACACAATTGTCAAGTTTCAGAAGTTTACAATCAACCCTGACAGAAATAAGACAGAAAATAACAGCGCGAAGAGAGCCTGGTCGGTGTGTGTAAGCGCCTCGGGTGTGTGTTTCTTTTGCTCAACAAAATATTTAAATGATGTTGTTCAATCATAATTAATTTGCCAGCACGTCGCTCCTTTTCGGAGGCCGTCTCTGCTTTTGGAACACAGATCCTTAACAATTGTAAACGCTTGGGATGAAACCCCAGGCGTTTTCCGAAGAAAAAGGAGAACGGAAATGCCCGCATCTGATTGACAAGCTTGAAATGATTTTAAAGAACAGTAAGACACGCAAATCGTTGAAATCTCAACTTTTCGGTAACCGGAATAAAAACACCAAGTCGGACGAAGTTTAAAACGACAACATGGGTGATAACCATTGAACAGATAGGAATGCTCACCAGCTGCGGGAAGATAGAGATGTCGCTGGTGTAGGGCAGAAAAGCCCCATATCCGTGCGCCGCTGCAGCCGCCGCGGCCGCCGCGAAGGGCGACCCGTACATAGTGGACAAGACACTGGACAGCGTCCCGGACGCGCCGATTTCCCCGCCGCCCCGTGCGCTGCGATCCGACCCGTACACTGGCCGGATGTACTGATAGCCCAGCTGAGGGAAAGACATGATCGAAGACAGGGCTTCAGTCACCAAAAACACCGCCTGGGCAGGAGAGCGGCCCTTCCAGTCCTCCGGTATCCGCTGTACAGTGAAGGGATTACACACTGGAGGGGAAGTCCTCACGCAGAGTCCGTGTAAACGATCCCTCTCTCACTTCACTATTGATCTGAATGGACGGAGGTCAGGTCCTTACAGATTGCCTCAGATTATTGGGACTCTTAGCTCTGATTGACATTTCTAGTCGGCAGGAGGCCCCTCCCCTCTCCCATTCTCAAGTCCCTACTTCTCCGTCCGACTCTCTCTCTCTCTCTCTCTCTCCCCCCCGCCCTCCTACATGTTCTTTCGCTTTTCGTCTCTCCGCGACTTTGTCACTTTTTTCCTAAATGTGTTTACTGACGTTGCGATATTTTTTTTATCAGTGCGCCTTTCAAATCTCATTTTAACAATCGCCAATCACTCTTTCTTTTTTTTTTTCCGTGGACTTGATTTGACTTCGATCTGCTTTGATCTCGATCTCGCGTGCTTCAAAATAAAAATTATCCATTATTTAATTCAGCGGTGTCGAAATACGCTGTAAATCGTTTTAGGGTATGTGCAAAGTAAAGTTACTGTATTCTTTGAAGAAGGAAAAAAGTACACACTGTAGACCTTGAAAATAAAGAGATCGTGCACTTTTTTTGTTGTAAGTAAACCTGTCGTGGTGGGACATTTAAGAATGAAGGAGGCCGCTGCAGCTTTAAGACACGTATCGTTTGAATTGACCTGGAATTCCTTTTGGTTTACATTGTGCGGTCTCAACTGTAGTGCACGCAGAGATTGAAGGGCCGACTTAATTTTCTCGTAATAAGAGTCTTCAAACAGTTGTAGGTCACAATTTTACATCAAAGACACGAGAAAAAAGGCAAATTAAAATCTCCACAAAAGAGTAGCGAGCAGTGCCTCTGGCCCATTAGTAAATAAGTGATGTGAAAAGGAACAATGACAAGCATTGGAATTAAACTCATTAACACCTTTGTGTCTTGGTGAGAAAACTCTAATTAGCAAATTTATGATCAGTTTGCTTATTCTGTTGCGCCCTTAGAAAATGATGCAGTGGCGATTTCAATTAGATAAGATATAAGGGGCAGGCTCTGTTAAATACATGCATCCTACCCTTTTAAAAAAAAAATATATATATGTTTTCATTGTCATTGTGTCTTTAAATAACATGCCACTTGTTTGCGAAACCTTTTATGTGTGTTTGTTTTTAAATAAAGCTCCAATTAATGTAACAATACAAATCCTCAAGCCATGTTAATTCGTAAAACATTTTCAGTCTACCTCGAGAGGATATGTTTCCAGGTCGAGGAGTATTACCCGAGAGAAATAAGTAAAAATAAACATTCTTACTTATTAATTATACTCCAATGAGAGGATATCCAAAACTTCTCACTGGAATATTTGCTGCTGCATATGTACATTAATTCTAGGAATTTCCTCCGATGATTTGGAAGCGAATACATTCGCTGGTCTATGTTTAATAAAAATAAATCTGATAGTGGCTAGAGATAAATTCGGCTTAAAACAAAGCAAGCGCCTCAGAATTAAAATTCCCCGAATCAATATATGAAAATCTGCAGCCGACATCTTTAATCGTATTTGGGCTTTTTTAATAGTGTATAATATCTGCTAATCGTCTGGAGAACGAACGCGTGGCTTTGAAAATGATTTCCTGCAGTTTGTTTTAAACGTTTCTTCAGTTGTCTGCAGCCTTCATTACAGCATTATAATACGACTGTTTGGAATTCATTAAAATGATTTTTTTTTCCCGACCTGAGTATCGCGTGATCATCTAATCTCTGTGGTTTTGGGCAAAACTGATTATACTTCTTAGCCTATATATTTTTACAGGCTATACTTCCTAAAAAGATGTGCGAGCGCTCTCGTGTCTCTGTGTGTTTGTAAGTGTCGCCATTGACCCAATAATACAGTTGATTTCTTTTGTGCTCTCTTTAGCGCCCGTGCAAACCAAGAATATAAATCCGTATTATGCAAATCTTAACAGAAATGTGATTTTGTTGTTATGCAGCTGCTAAAATGCTTAAAGACCGGCACAGTCTTTTTGACTGCAATATGAGCACGCGGAGGATTATCGGGTTATTAATTATCTGTGTTCGCTTCTTTGTGCCATCAACGCCGAACTCTAATCATAGCAAACAGTTAATAACCCCGCGCTGCCTTCTCATTGGGAGCGACAGCACACGGCGCAAGTTGTACTTAAGAAGAGAGCCTGTTTAATGTGTGTGTGTGTGTGTGTGTGTGTGTGTGTGTGTGTGTGTGTGTGTGTGTGTACATGCATGTATATACAGAGAGAGAGAGAGAGAAAGGGAGTGTTAATTGTGTATGTAGTGCTCGTTGTGTAATAAGCCTCGAATGCCATATGCGGTGTATTTATAACAAATAACTTGTTTGACTCTGGAGGAAACCCACAGTGAAAACGTACAGTGGAACAAAAGATGGGGCCGATAAAGATGCATATTGACAGGGGAGGCACAGGGTCACCTTCAGTTAAGTATGTGACCCTCACCGGGCAGACACGTGCCCAACTGCCTCCGTCTTTGCATTCATCTGATTTATAACCCTCAGTCAAATGTTCATCGACCAGCTTCACACTTTCACACAAATAACAGATAACAGCACTTCCAGAAATACCGAAATCCGGACCCTTTTAAAGAATATCGCTTCCAGCAGGACAGCCAAATCAGTTGAAAAAACTCTTTACGGTTTACATATTACAGGTCTGGATTTTATTCAGACGGTGTAAATGCCCCCTGAACCCGTCTTTGATCGTACTGCAGATATATACTCTCCAAAAGGATTTGTTGAAAATGACACTTCGTGGTAAGGCGCGTATTGTTCTCTGAACTATGAGATTAAAATAAAATAAAATAAAATACACATCATAATCTACTCATCCAAGCATATCATAATCCACAGATTATGTAAATATAGCGTTTTAATATCTGTAGAATCCATATTTATATTTTAATCGATTTTTTAAAATTATTATGCAAAGATGTATTGCTTTTCCTTTACTTTTTTTCCAGATTGTAATGGATAAAACGCACCGTTTATTTAATGTGTGATGTGAAATATTCGTATCTCCCACAGGTGTGTACAACGGTTTGAGATTGTCAGGTGCAGGAGAAGCTATTTAAAGGACCGTCCAGAAAGTGGATTGAAATTGTTTCATTTAATTTGCTGACGTTTTTGGAGCCCGTGGCCACTAAGCGCCGTGCACGCCGCACGCTACCGTTTAGAACGGAGAACGTGGCCGTGCCTTTAGTGCGCTGGCGTTGAGACGGCCGTGCGTTTGTAAACCTCCGCTTTGTTAACAACGCAGATGCGACTATCTGCTGTTAGAAAATCATCTTGTCTATTAATCAATATATTAGTTTTTCTCTTTTGAAAAATATAAGAAACACAATGAATAGCGCTATATAAATGATAACTGTTTGAATAAGGAAAGCTACCCTTAATTGAATTACTACGTAATTTAAAGACATTTAAAATGTGTTTGCCGTCCTGATCACTTTGATCAAGACCCCTTTGAAGTCTCATTAATAATGACAGAAGTGGGGATTTTGAAAAACACAAACGAAGTCCTGTACAATAAACATCGAAATATACAGGAACACAACCGTTGTGTGAAATACACAAGACAACGGCAAACATGCCAGTGTCGTTCTTAAAATGGTGTTTTTCACCTTGTAGTCTGAAATGAGGTTAAAAAGATCAAAGAGCTGGTAGGAAAGAAAGACTCTTCAGATTACATGTTTGGAGATCTTCCATAATTCCGAGGCGGTTGATATACGCACACATTCCTTATCGCACATGGAATCAATTTTAAAAGAGCCTTCGGATCAAAATCTGTTACTTGGGGTGACATCTGATTTAAAAAGAAAACACAGCTAATGACCCCTGATGCCTGAGCCGTTTAGTGAAAAAAAAAAACAACAAAAAACAACGCACCCAGCAGCTCGCACCTTAACAGCTTTGACAAGCATAAACTTTTATTTGCGAATTCTTCACGAAAACGGCGAGTTTTTATTAAGGCGGCTTGTTTTGCGTCTCTGGAATTTGGAGTCTAAAGTTTCATTGCAGCGGCGGGGCACGCATGGCTACAGCTCTGTGCTGATGGCTTTGTAGTTGTTTTATCGAAACTTGATTATTTCTGTTATAAACGCACAGTGGACATGTCTAACGAGACCTTGTAGCACAGCACAGTTTGAAATGTGTAATAGACAGGGAATTATTCTGAATTTAACCTGAAACGTTATCTCGAATAGGATGCACATGGCATTGATTTAGAGCATATTGACGGTTATTCTTTGCGAACTGTACAACAGGTAAGGAACGTTAACAAAAGGAAATTAAATGTGTGTTGGGTATGAATTAGGCACAACCCAGACAAAATGACGTTTTTTACAGTTGATCGATAAATAATATAATTCGTCGTTTCATTGGGTCTTTAGTTGCACTTGAAAATTCCAGAGAAAATGTGGATCGTGCCTTTCGAATTAAGATTACAATGAAAAGAACAAATAAAACGATTAACTAGTAGGATGCATAACTATTTTTACTCAAGCATCTCCACATAATGATTTGAAAAATTATATAGCTGAAATATATTACACACTCAAGAACGAATGAGTTACATGTTATGTTATGTGGTTATATAGCGCCTAACGGGGTGCGCATCTTTATGACGGAACAAAACGGCCTGTTAAAAAGTATTTTAAATGGTGAGCCTTGAAGTTAAGTGATTGAACGGTCAAGATTGGCAGGGAGCGAGACAATCAAAGGGGGCAAATGTGAAAGGAAGCATTAAATTACAGAGGCTGCATTCCTAAAACAAACAGAGCGACGCTACTTAAAAAATTAAAATCAAAAAACCTCCAACATCTACGGCCGAAGGAGACACACACACACATACACACCTATATATAGCCTGTAGTCTGACCAGAATTCTCCTTTAAAGAGCACATGTCACGCCATCCCTGAACACACTTTTGACATTACTATTGCAAAGTTTACCATGCAATCCCGACTGTCAATGGTAATCCTCCTTTATGACAAAAATATTGCTGTAAATGCCAACGCTCACTCCCCCACCCAAAGTGCCCTAAACATTTCCATTCATTTCTGCAATTGTGTTTAAGATTAAATATAAAAGCAAGTGCAATCAGATATGGGGAAACAATTTCTACTGTAGTTAAATTTTTATAACGGAGGTTTTATTATACTGTGCAGGCACTCATTTTGCGGTAATACAAGACGCATTTATTTATTTAACAAGGTCTGCTCAAATTTATGCGGAATTGAAGTTGCGGTTAAGAGTTGCGAGGATCAAAAACATGTAGACACCGGTGTGTATTCCAAATCGCTCGGTCCAAGAATTCAACTGCTCCAAACTGATTACAAGTTAAATGCCGCAGATTTCCTTCCATACGGAGAGTATCCAGCCCGATAAGGTGACACGCAAGGGTTAATCAATAAGCCGTCAAAGGTAACTGAACGCCGACTCGCTGACGTCACAGAGGAAGTCGTCTTTGAGGTAGGCTGCGTCATCACTTGAGCTTTAGTGTGAACACCGTTTAAACACAACCCGAAAAAATGGGTAAATCCGTAAACATATGATACATTAAGAAGTAAAAGCAAGCACATGGGGAGCGACAAAGAATACGGGTGGAGGAAACAAGCCGTCTAGGACTTGATCACCGGAATACTGTCATCTTAATTTACTTATGTTGTTTTACTTTGTTTTTTTTTTTTTTCTTTCACACACATTCCCTTAAATGCACGTACATGTTTGCAAGATAACTCGATTCCCACTGAAAATTCCGAAAGCGGCTTGGATATGCAGGGTCAAAGCTGAAAATGTGTCCCTACAGTACTGAGAAGAAGAAGTACGTGCACCCGCTGTTGCTCAGCGCCGGCAGGTTTCATTTGTGCAAGCCTGACAGGCACTTGCGCTGTTAATGCACGTGTCTCCATTTCCTTTTCGACATTACGTAACTGCACATCCAAAAATTCACTTTTCACCACTTAGGCTAGGCTAGGCAAACAATTTCGAATGAATGTGAACTGTTTAGTTATGTGGGATTTTTTTTTAACACATTCGGTGTACTGTTAAATAAACGTATTTACGGTTCAGCCAGGGCGGCTAGTGTTCACAGTCACTTGTGGGACTTTATTGAGCGTTTCAAATTAGCACTCAAATGTTGCCGTGTGCTGGTGTCATGTTGAGTCAGTGCTGCTACCGTCGTCCCTGTTTAATCAAACTTCGTCGTTTACTTGTGCATCTCATCTGTTTTGTATATTATGAGTTATCATAAAATACACGGCGTGGAATCGTATAAACACTGGTGTGTAAGCACGGTCTTAAGTTTTTGACAAATTTAAATAACCTAATGATTAATTAAACTATTTAAGAGAAGCTGGGATCGGCTCCGGCTTCCCCGAGGCCCTGCTTATAGAATAAACGGTTTTAAAAACGAAAGAAAAAAACAAGGTGGAAATTGTGCTTCTGTGTATTTCTTCAATAATAAACATGGGGTCATTGGGCAAGATCTTCCAGAGCTGATCAATTTCTGGGCGTCAACAATAAAATAGTAAGCAATAATCAATCTAAATATTTAAACATCGATAAATATATGGCAGCCAATAGAGCAATACATTAAATGTGCATTTTTTAACTTTTCATATGCGGGGATGAGTAAATGTTGAAGTAAAAGCTGGTCTCTACTATTTGTTTTCATATTCCGAAACACTTTAAATATATTTTAACAATATCTATCTATCTATCTATCTATCTATCTATCTATCTATCTATCTATCTATCCAGCCGCCCACCCACTCCAGCCGTACATCTGCATTTTGTATTATTCTACTTTGTGCATATATATATATATATATATATATATATATATATATATATATATATATATATATATATATATATATATATATGATTCACTTAAATAATGTCATTGTAAAGTATATTTATATACCGTAACTAATACACAGACTCTTATTTGCTAGTTCCTTTGAACACGGCTTTTTCACATGCTGTATTTATGGGTTATTCTTTCTTGGTGGTCTCCTGTCGCTCACTCTTAATATTAATGCTCATTTGTATTTATATATCACCCTTTTTGTTTATATTTGTCATATCTGTATTTATATTGCATTTCTTGATTAAATATACCGAGGGTGTATAGTACACATGTAATAAATTCATGTGCGTCTGCGCTTTTTATGTGGCCACTCACCGTTTGAGTTTATATGCCCACCAACTGTTCATATTTTTAGGCCAACAGTACTCACACAATTATGACACCCTATTATGTATGCACAACACAAAATGTATACATTCAAATCTGTACTAAAATAACATTAACGTGAATTTTGAAACAAATATATTCTAAGCAAAAATATATGAATTATCACCCGGCCAGTCGAGCCGTGAGTATCTCAGAATATTATAATATTCTGTGGTTTTGCTTTGCTAGACACAAATTTAAAATTCACAAACATACAAATAATTGTTATACATGACTACTTGTACTTTCTTTTTAATTCTTTTATCCGCTTAATGGGTGTTCGGGTTGCTGTGATCATCTGGGTTTGTTTCCTCGGGTTATTTGCAGGTTCATATTCTCGCCCGCCAGCCTGCCTTCATGCACGCGCCTGAGTGTGTGCGCGCTCCCCGGACGACAGCATGCCTCTTGCGCGCGCTGCTCCTCTCATTTATTCGGCGAGCTCTTCGCAGTTGATTTGGCAAAGGTGTAAACGAGAAGGCTGAACGTTAAAAATGAGCCCATAAAGAGCGAATTTGTGGTTAAATTGTGGAACTGCTGGGAGCCGAGGGCAGTAATTGATTGGGAAGGTCACAGCTCCTGGTGTCAAATGCTCTCTTAGCCGCCTCCTCCCCTAGCTCCTCTTTGGTAAATATTATCCTGTCGGTCCAGGGGTTCCTGGTGTTTTATTAGAGGCTTTGGGTTTGATTATTTTACTGTTATTTACCCTGATCTGTCCTTTGTGAAATCTTCAGTGGGCTCTGCTGTAAGATCGCAAAATAAAATGATCGTCTGGAGAGCCGTTTTTCCACCTCTGCCTCCGCAGCCGCAGAAATGCCGCGGGGACGCGTTAATTAATCAGTGTAAACAGAGCCGGAGAGGCGCATCATTCACAGCCTGGCCTGGGGTAGTGGGGTCGTTTAAATGCGGAGGGGAGGAGGGTGGGTAATGGGCCGCTTAACACTATTTCCAAATGCCTCTGACGGGACTCTCTCATACAATTCTTTCCTAAGCCGATGGGTCCAGTAAAGCACGCGAGACACCGATGTACGTGAAATTGTGCCTTCAATCGTCCTGAGTTAGGGGGCCTTTGCGTTACTTAAACCTAAACCGGAGACACCGTGGCTGGCTACAGCATTTTTGCCTTTCCATTATTACTATTTGACACCAAGATAACAACTGTATTTGTTTTTCTAAAGAAGAAAGTTGTGTGCATTTTTTCTGCTTGCCTCCCGCGGCCCACAAAACCATCAAACTTCTCAAATTACAAAGCTGTATTTTAGGGAATTAAGACGAGAAGTGACAACGCTTTATTATTATGAGTTATTTAATTAATTCTAAAACACGATAATATAGGGATACTTGCTGTTCACTGCAGTTTGTTATATCATGGTCACGCATTACTCAGTTCTGTGCTTAGGAAACCTTTAAAGTCTGTTAACCGGTAAGCATTTTAACAAAAATAAAAAAATAAGGATATGTGTCCTCCACGGCCATTTATGGCTTTTTGCATCTATTACCTCCATCATTTGTCTGGAAGGCAGCTCAGAAAGAAAAAGCAGCTGCACACTTAAATATGTAATTCATCATCTATTACATATTAGTTAAATAATAACACCATCAATACATCCATTCAATATTCAACTTACTTAATCTGGTTCAGGTTAATGGGGAGCACGGCCCATTCCTGCTGTCAAGGCAGGGAGGAACCAGACTGGAATAGTGTGACATCCATCATAAGGTTATAAAACCACTATAAGTAAAATAAAAACGAAAGCAGTGTTCATGATTAATATTGATTCATGCCAGCTTACAATGCTGCTGGGATAGGCTCAGGCTCCCTGGCGTCGTTTTCATGTTTTTTTTTTTGATAACTGCCTTTGTGTCCCTTAAAGTTTGTTCCTCTGCTTATATTCTTTCGATCCTATAGAATATCCCCTTATATCAGTAACAAACGAGCATCGATTTTATGGTAAAGTCACTTTGGAGGGGGAATGAGTAACTCCAGGCAGCGCTATCACTGTATTACACGAATGCGGCGCAGGTAACAAGATGAACATTGATTCAGCATTATGTTTGATCAATAATGAAATAAGTAACTTGAGGGCCAAATTAAAATGCAAGCTGGCTGAACGCTGCCAGCTGCTGGGCTAAGTGACAGAGCTAATTCAGTAGGGGAAAGCAATATTTGAATTAAGTCTGGTGCACTTAGCAGCTCTCTACAAATTGTAGTGATGCAGGGAAAACAAGGACAGCCATCCAAACCCCTGCCGATCGGCATCTACATATCGAGGATGGCCTTTGACCGGAGCGCTCAGCATGGAGACTAATGAGATGGAGCAGTAATACTCCTTCTTTTTAGAAAAGAATTGCATACTGAAATTTGGAATTTACTGACTGTTACACTCGTGGTCTGTTATTGGTTAAATAATTATAATAAAACCATCCCTCATTACTACACTCACTTAGTCCAGGGCCACAGTCTGTTCTGGCAGCCTCTGGTACAAGGCAGGGACCAGCCATGGACAGGACAAAAAAATTTTTATGGGCAATAATAATTCCACAAAGTCTGAAATAAAAAGAAAAGCAACATTAAAGGTTAACATTGGCTTCAATTACACCAATTGTGAAAAAAAAGCTTGGTTTAGACCTTGAAAATGTTTGTGTTTGCCAACCTAACTAATCTACCATTCATAACAAAAATTCTTGAAAAGAAAGCTTCTCAACTTCAGTCCTATCTTTCAAAAAATAACCCGATTGAACAGTTTCCAAAACTTAAAACTGAAAGTGCATTGGTCAAAATTACAAATGATCTTGTCCAGGCCACAGACATGGGACTTCTAACAACTCTTGTACCTCTGGATCTCCGTTCTGCGTTTGATGCTATATCCTCTCAGATACTTTTGGAACGTTTAACTAGTTTTGGAGTTTCTGGCCTTGTGTATCAATGGCTTTCCTCTTATCTTACTGACAGTTTGTTCAGGTGAAGGGCTTTAGCTTGGAGAGTATAACACAGGGAGCTCCATAAGGCTCGGTGCTGGGGCCACTTCTTTTCCTTATTTATATTTTTGCTATAGGCAGGGCCAGCACCACCATTAAGACAAATTAGGCATTTACCTAGGGTGCAGATCACAAGGCAGGGAAAAAACCCAACCACATGGGATAGCTACTGAACAGTCATAGGGCACACTAATAAGCTTGGCCTAAGGTGCAAAATAACCCTGCACCGGCACTGCCTATAGGTAATATATTTCAGCATCATGGTATTCAATTTCACTGTTATGCTGATGATACGCAGCTTTATCTGTCCACTCAATCTACTCCTGTTCTTCCTCCTAGTATTCTTACTTCTTGTCTTTAGGACATAAAGTCATGGGTGACACATAATTTTCTTCTCTTAAACAGTAATAAAACAGAAGTGCTCCTTGTTTGTATTAAATCTGTACTTACTAAGGCTAACAACTCTCCAATTTTGATAAACAATGCATTTACAAATATCTCCTGCCAGGTCAAGTGTCTGGGTGACATTCTGGATAATAATGTCTTCTATTTCATCTCCTATAAATAATGTTTCTAGGATTGCTTTTTTCATCTTCAAAATGTATCTAGAATTTGTCCATTTTGACAAAACATAGTACTGAAGTTTTAGTTAATGCCTTAGTTATCCATTATCCATTATCCAACCCGCTACATCCTAACTACAGGGTCACAGGGGTCTGCTGGAGCCAATCCCAGCCAACACAGGGCGCAAGGCAGGAGACAAACCCCCAGGCAGGGCGCCAGCCCACCGCAGTCCTTACTTACCTCACATATAGATTACTGTAATGCTATTTTATCTGGAATCCCTAAAAAAAAAGTATACACCATTTAAAATTATACAAAATTGTGCTGCTAGGATAATCATTTGTTCTAAGCCCATTGAACATATTACATCGAATCTTTTCCAACTTTATCGGCTCTCTGTCTACTACAATACAATATAAAATACTGCTCTAAACATTTAAAGCTCTCCACAGTCTTGCTTCTCCCTGTCTTAGTGATTTTTACAGACGTATACTCCCTCCTGCACTCTCAGATCCACATCTTTACTTTCTGTGCCACGCATTGAGCTTTGTTCTGTGGGAGCCGGAGCTTTCACTTACAGTGCTCCGCAACTCTCGAATGCTCTCCCTGATCATAGATTCAGTAACAAAACTTAAACCTATTCTTAAAATACACCTCTTCAAATTGGCATATCAAATATGATTTTATTATTTGTCAATGAATTTGCCATAAGCTTGTTACTTCTTTCTTGCTGCATTGCTGTTTATTTTATCTGTTCCTATTTAAATTTTATTGTTTAATTCTTTGTAAGGTGAACTTGAGTGTATAGAAAGGTGCCAAATATGCATCATCATCATTATTATTATTATTATTATTATTGCTTATGGGCTCTGGCTCCCTGTTGCACTCTAAAGCGAAAAAGTGAATTTGGAAGATAGTTGAGTGGATGATATTCACAGGATTAAAAACAAATACTATGCTGTTGAGGAAAATAAGCAAGTAACCGTTATATCAAAATGGTTTACCACAATGGAAGAAATCGTGTAAGTACTGTGACACTGTGATTAACTAAAAGAGCAACAATGATTCCCAAAAAATACCATTATAATTCCAAATAAAAAAAAAAAATGTAATAAGGCAACAGTGTCTATGGAACATAATAAATTACAACAAAATTTTCATTATAATTGCCTCATCCCAAGCAGCTGTGACTGAAAGATGAAGGACGAGAGCAATAATAATACAATATTTATTATCATCATGAAAGAAATACTACAACCAGGAACATCTGTGATAAGTAGAACTGACATAAATGAAAGCAAAATCTGCTGTGATCACAAAGCAAGCATTTATTAATTTTAACATGTAAACACCTGGCACATGACTAGAGATAACATTCAGCCTCACCGTAGATGAAAAGAGCTTTTTAGATTTCAAGAGATTTTGTGGTTCTGGTGACTACATCCATTTATCCTTCTACCCATGTCCTGAATCAATTTTTTCCATTGCTGGATCACAGGAAACGGGAGAGAGTCCAAGCTCAGAGTCAACCCTTGGATGTGATGCTAGTCCATCAGAGGCGCACACACACACACACCAACATCGAACTGAAGCAGACATGACAGCTAACCTAACATGCACATCTTTGGACTGTGGGAGGAAACTGAAGACTCTGTGGACATATGGAGGATGTGGAAATTCTTACACAGATAGCATCTTGGCCAGGTATAGAACCTACCTTTCAACCCCTAAGTTTTTAATTATTTAAATTTTATATTTGAACATGTGTGCTTTTTTGAAATATGTAATATTTCTGTTGTATGCTGTAAAGATAAATGTGCAGTTTATATATAACCTAGTAATTAATTAATCTGTAGACACACAAATTAAATATATATAGTTAGACACATGTGCATGGGGGACAGCTTAAGGATTCTAATGATGGTAATTACCTGCTCAACCTGGGGTTGGCGCTGTTACGTAATGCCCTTTTTTCTTGATGATGCCATCAACTCTGACATCACTTCCATCATTTGCCATCCTGGACCCGCCCCTTCCTGCCTGGGCTGTATAAGACTGGATGCCCTACCATTTTAAGCCAGTCTAATTGTTGACTCCCATCTCGTGTTTTCTTTGTATGTTGCTTTCATCCAGTTATACAGGGTTCACCATGGTACACCAAACCTTTTTGTCCAATTTCTTTGTGTTTTGCTACACTTCCTCTATAAAAATATATTTATTCAGAAAGTATTTAGACCCCTTCGTATTTTTCACATTTTGCTATGTTGCAGCCTCATGGTAAACTTGTTTAAATTCAGTTTTTTTCCTCATCAAGCTACACTCAACACTCCAGAATGACAAAGTGGAAAAAAGAATTTAGAAATGTCTGCAAATTATTTAAAAAAAAAAAAAACACAAATTATTGAATCACACTGACACATATATTCAGACTCTTTGCTATAACACTTGAAATTTGGCCCAAGGGCATCCCATTCTATTGATTGTTGTTGAGAGGTCACTACACCTTATTTGGAGCCAACCTGTTGTAATTATAATTGGTTTGGTATGTGTGGCAGGGTTCATGAATGACAGACAGCTCATGGAAAAATAAACCTTGGGACGCCAACCGGGTTGTCCGGTTTAATCAACTGAAATGTCCAACAAGAAGAATCACTCTTGGTGCTATGGTTCTTACTCTTAGGCACAATGCAAACAAAAATGATTTGGCTCTAGCTGCAGAATTTAGGGTCTATTAGAGGAGCTCCATCCAGTGGTTCACTCTGGTTGCAAAAGATGCCTCCTTCTGGTCTTCTTATAGTTGGTGAACTGGAACGGGTGGGGCTAAATGCCCTCACTGGGAGGTTTCTCGGCGCTGCTGGGAGATAAGAAGAATGTTAGCAACAGTGCCCTCTCTCACCCCAGTGGGTTATTACAAACCTCAGTTGAGCACGTTTAGGAGATCCCCTGACATGCATGTGTGACACATGACTAGTAAACACACCTGTCTATAGAAGGTCCCACAGTTGACAAATTGTATCAGAGCAAAAAACCAAGACATGAAGTCAAAGGAATTGCCTGCAGAACTTAGAGATAGGATTGTGTCGAGGCACAGATTTGGTGAAGGCTACAAAAAAATTGTGCAGCTTGGAAGGTTCTCAAGAGCACAATGGCCTTCAGAGTGGATCTAATAATGGCCTTCATAACAGCCTTCACAAGATGGACCAAAGTTTGGAAAAACCATGACTTTTCCTACAGTTGATCTCCTGGACAAACTAAGCAATTGGGGGAGAAATTTCTCAGTAAGGGAGGTGACCAAGAACCCAAAGGTCACTCTGGTTGAGCTCCAGAGAACCTGTGTGGAGATGGAAGAAACTTCTAGAAGAGTAACTTTCACTGCAACACTTCACAGATCTAGGCTTTATGGCAGAGTGGGCACAAAGTAAGTAAGTAAGTAACAGAGGCAAAAAAACTTGCCAGAAGTTTGCAAAAATGCACCTAAACGACTTTCAGAATATAAGAAACAAGATTATCTGGTCTGATGAAACCAAAAATAAACTGGCCCCAGTTGTAAGCATCATGTCTGGAAGAGACTCCAATGGTAAAGCATGGTGGTGGAAGTACAGTGGAACCTCGGTTTGCGAGTAACTTGGTTTACGAGTGTTTTGCAAGATGAGCAAAAATTTTTAATAAATTTTCACTTGATAAATGAGCGAGGTCTTGCAGTACGAGTAGTATGCATATGCTTTGTCTGCTGAGCGTCATGTGATCACAACTGAGCTGATGGTTCTTCTCTCTCTCTCACTGCGGGATTGTGGGCAATCGTCTCCTATTCTCCGTCTGAGTCGGCGTGCCTCACTCATATAGTCAACATCCGTACGAGCGTATACTGTTTACTGCAGCATTAGCATTGTGACTGTGTGTGTGCGCGCGCGTGCGTGTGTGTGTGTGTACGCATGCACTCGTGTATGTGTGTGTGTGCGCTCACACGCGCGTGTGTGAATATGTGTGTGCGTGTGTGTGTGTGTGTGTGCTTGTGCGCGCGCGTGCGTGCGTGTGTATGTGTGTGTGCTCGTGCACGCATGTTTATGTGTCTTGCACCCTAAAACACAAAGCTGAGTCTCAGTACTTTAGCAACACCAGCTTTATTTAGCTTGAAACAGCAACAGCGCGGTTATTTATTGTAGTGGGATCTGCCGCTCTCCTATACACAGACACAGCAGTCAGGCAGGGCCGTGGCCAAGTAGTACTGTGCCCTGCACATTTATAATGTTCCTTGTTCCTTGTATCACACATCGACAGCAGGCGCTTATAGCATTTCCGCGATCTTTTCGGATTTGCTTTTACAGCAAACTAATACAGCGCTGGGAGACTGCGATTGCTTTGGGACGCTCTTCCGTGTGTCGTCCAGTTGGGTGCAATCCCACAAGACTTTAGAAACTCACTCACACCAGCCCTTATTCTTTTCAAAGGTAAAGTGCAGTTTAATTTGTTTTATTTATTTTTACTTTATATTTTGTATTAATCATTTTTATATGAATAGTTTTGGGTTGTGGAACAAATCATCTGAGTTTCCATTATTTCTTATGGGGAAATTCACTTTGATATACGAGTGCTTTGAACTACGAGCATGTTTCCGGAACGAATTATGCTCGCAAACTGAGGTTCCTCTGTATCATGCTATGGGATTGTGAACTACAAGTCAAAAGAAAGTTAAACATGCTGAGATATCCTTGACGGAAGCCTGCTCCCAAGCCCTGAGGACCTCAGACCGGGCTAAAGGTTCACCTTCCAATAGGACGATAACCCTAAGCACAAAGCAAAACAATACAGATGTGGCTTAGGGACAACTCTGGAAATGTCAATACATGGGCCAGTCAGAACCCGGATTTGAACATCTCTGGAGAGACCTGAAAATAGTTGTCCACAGATTCAGGTTTCTGGTGAACCTGACAGAGCTTGAAAGGATCTAGACAGAAGAATAGTAGAAAATCCCCAAATCGAGCTGTGCGTAGCTCATTGCATCAAACCTAAGAAGACTCCAGGCTGTAATTTCTGCCAAAGGGCCTTTAAGTACTGAGTAAAGGGTCTAAATACGTGTTTCACTTTTATATTTACATTTTATGTTTACTTATTTTTTATCCAAGGTGACATACAGCACAACATTTATCATACAATTGGTTACATTTGTTTTGGTTTTCGATCACATGGTGTCAGTAGTAGGATTTGTATCCACAGCCTCAGGGTTTGATGCCTGAAGCCTTAACCACTACACCACACTGCCTGCTTATACAGACTGATAGTTTAGTCTGTTTTTAAAATACTTGCAAAAGTTTCTAAATTTCTGTTTTTGCTTTATTTTGCTTGCTGAGTGAAATAAATAATGTAAACAATTTCAGCATAAGGCTGCAATGTAACTAAATGTGAAAAAAGTGAATATATTTACAGGTATTGCCTCTGTAGCCTGGTGTTAGAATTAGATGATAATTCATCTTGAGTGTTGTAAAAAGAGATTAAAGGAGGATGGCATCAGGAAGGACATGAGGGTCATGGAACCTGATGCTTATCATCTAGCAGTGGGTGCAAGATGAGATAACTTGGGCATGGCACTGCTCCATTGCAGGACACAATCATTCATACATACCCACACTCATTCATGCTGGACCAATTAACATAACATACACATCTTTGGAATGTGGGAGGAAAACTGTAGTGGCCTTGGAAAACCTACCAAGGAACAGAGAGAACGTGCAAACTCAACACAGACAGTGCCCAGGCCAAAATTTAACCCACGATTTTGGTGCTACAAATTATTTTATCCTAATGCCTCAATACCCAACTGCATATATTTGTGCTAGATCCTTCTTACAGATGTTGTTACACACTTCTTGTGTGGTCTTGAACCTCGAAGGTAGGAGCTAGCAGGAAGCCACTTGGAATTTTGAGTGACAGCCACATAATTGTCACTTTAGAATCACTGGAATGGTAAGTCAGTAGAGGAAAACCTGGCTGCTCCAGTGGAGCGTAACAAAAGGCAGCTTCTGGGAACGAGACAATCATATTTCTTGATAGGTTATTTTATGCTGTACCATGAATACAATAGAATATTGACAGAATGTGGACAGCAGTTCCCCTTACTGCCGGTAATGATGATAGAGCCCTGCCAATTGTTTACAAAGATTTTGAACTCTAGGGGGTGCTATCTTAAGCATTCTGTCAATCCATTCTATTTCTCAAGTCTTTTCTTCTTTAGTGTAGGGGTGTGCAGAGCCAAAGTAAGCCCATCACTTCACTGACTCACACACAATTCCACACTCACATGCACCAGGCCATTTTAGAGTTACAAACAAAACTAAAATGCAAGTGTGTGGCATGTGGGAGGAAACATGGCTATTTGAAAGAGCACGGGGAGGACATACAAACTTTAAATAGCCACCTAAGGAGCATAGATGCAAGGTTAGCTATTGCATCACTGTGGCACTCAAAACATTGTGCTATAGATAAAAAAAGTTATTTTTTGGTTTTCTATTCATTTGAGTCTGTCCCCTTATGGAAGTAAAATGGGAAACCCCCTCAAAATGTGTCCCAGAAGAAATAGGTAGAAAGAAAAATCTAATCCTATGTTAGTATGAATGTTAATATTTGCTGTCATTTGTAGACATTTGGCATTTTCTAACTGTAAGAAACTTTTTTCAAGAAAACTTTTTAAAAACTCAGAAAGCTTAGCAGCGTTCCCCCTCTCAGGAACTTGGGCCATTTGTATTTCCTGGTATTTTTTTATCTGCTACTCCAGGAATTATGGTGGGTGGGGCTGAGGCAACGAATTGTGTTGATTGGTTGACCATAAGTACTGGCACCATCTTACAAATCTGTAAGTTGTTTGGACTTTGGAGAGTTATTAGTAAAGATGGAGCACCACACTTCACACAGCATCACTCTTCATAGCTGCCTCCTTGTCTTTGTGTTGAAGTAATAAAGGGTTAATAAAAGATGGGTTCCCTGTGAAGTCCAAAGTACATCAAGGCAACAATTGTCCCCCATGGACTCCCAAAATGCACCTCACTTTGCACTGCATTCTTCTTCTTTGCACATTATTTATTTTGTATAAAGTCCTGTTATGTGGTGGGAATGCAACACATGAAAGTGGCCAAGGACCACAAATGGCCCCCAGCCTACATTGTACAGGAACACATTGGTTGATGAAAACAAAGTTGTTGCAGTGGGAAATCACCTATTCTGGGTTAACTGGGTATAGCCAAGTGTCACTCACAGAGTAATGGTGGACATTCAAGAATGCCAGTCTGTCTGTATGAAATTCATGGAAGCACAGGGAGACCATGTAACCACAGCACAGAACTTATCAACTCAGTGCTGCAGTTGGTTTGTTATCAAATAACCCATAATTCAAGAAAAAACTACATTTTATTAAACATGAATTTCATAATAACCTACTGAACCTAACAATGAATTTTTTTTAATTGAAACATAATAACACTTCACACAACATGGTGTACTGCACTGATGTCATGCATTGGTCGATGTCAGCAGGATTTGCTCGCCGTACTGGCCATGTATCGGCTACTGCTCAGTGTGCAATACGTGCTGGGGTATCCTTTTTTGACTATCATTACCATTCCCATGAAGACCTTGGTTGCTGTGGTAGGTAAGGATGGAAAGGAATTAAAGCTTGTAAAAGTGACTCTGGTAGCCGCAAGGCCACAGTTTTGCCTCTTTCTGAAAAATAGCACATCCTTAATATGGCGTCCCATACTGTGAGCCGCACGCACACACAAGTTAGCACTTTGGTCTGTCGAGTCCTTAAGGCAGTCTTCTTGTTTCAGCTGGAGCTCTCCTGCTCAGGTTACCCAGCTTCTTTCAACTCCGGGCAGAGCCATGAAAACCAAGGTCTTCAGAACCAGTGCGACCAGTGCCCTCTGGGCTCTTCTGAGATGTGACCATCATGACTTCCAGCCCAAGGAATAATCAGTATTAAAACTCAAATTGAAATGGAGGCATTAAATGCAAAGTATAGGCACCTCCCCAGTATCCTTGGTCTTCAGAAATGGCAATGCCTAAAATGCCATGCGGTGTCAAAAGCTAATATGTTAATTTTTAAAAGATCCGATCTTTACAGAAGTATTAGAAAAGTGGCTGTAACCTTCTTAGGAGACAGTATCAGTATGTCACAGGGCACCTTTATACAGACACCCTCACACATTGACTCATGTCTACACAGACGTATCAACTGAACAGGCAATGATGAACGTTTGTGCAGAAATCTTCATCAGGTACTCCAGAAACAGAGAAGAAGGGCTCTCCCTCACTACCAGTCTCCACTAACTTCAAGGCTGAAGAAATGGCTATCCAGACTATTGTAGCCCATGGCAACAACAGCCCAGACTCCTTCATTAATCTCATCTTCTTTACAGATGCCCTGTCTGTCTTTCAGACTTTAAAATCTGCCAGAGACAAAGAACTGACCAGTCTGTCCTCCCTATGTAGAGCTCATACAGTTGTCTTGCAGTGGATTCCTTCTCACAGCAATGTACAAGACAACAAAGCTACTGACATTCTAGCAAAGGAAGGATCTACAAAAGAGCAGGAAGACCACCTTCAAAAAAGCCAAGACCGTCATCAAGGCAAAACAACTCAGCAAGTGATTGCACCAGCATCCATGGTACAACAGAAATGACAAGGTTGGAACCAACGGTCATCTTCAGGCTTCAGATAGGCCATGACTACCTGAACTACCATTTGGACACCAAGTTTCAAATTGTCCAGTCAGACCAGTGCCCATGCCAGATAGCTAGCCAGAGAACAGTACACCTGCCACAAAAGGCCCATTGTAAATACCCTCAGGAGCCAGATCCAGATGAAGAAGAAGCCAGTGCCATGGAAGCTATATGGCAGCATGGAAGATCTGTAGCACATGGCAGCATTCATCAGCGAGGCCAGCGTGTCCATTTGAGTAAATTAAAAGGCCAATCAAACTTGCTGCATATTGAGAAAGCAAAAAAACTGAAAAACCAAGAGAAGATATACATGAACACGGAGAGAACATGCAAACTCCACAAGGCCAGGAAATGAACCAGTATCCAAATACCTGCTGTGCTACTGTGCTGCCCATTGGTCATAAATGAGGAGACAACTTGCTTGTCACGTGACGATATCTCAAACCACTTTAATGGTGCTTTCTGTTAAAACTCAATGTGGCAGATATTGTCACATGACCAGAACGACATTATAAAATGCAATGAACAGAGTAGACAAACCTTCCCTATTTCTTCTCAACAGGTTTTACCTGCTTCTGAGGAATTCCAAGATTAACTCTGAGAATCTAATTTTCCAGCATATCCTGGTTTTGTGTTGGAGGATCCATTCAGTGAAACGTGTCTGGTACAGCACACAAGGACTATCCTCACCAGATGTCCATACCCTCAACCCAAACTAATAGATGTTCATGTATAGTCAACCTCCCCACTCAGTCACGGGCAGTAAGCCATACAATCCACTGGAGTAAACCCACTTCTGTCACCTGTACAGTATCTTTTCAAAAGTTTATGGGTTGTGACTAGAGGTGGGTAATCTCTAGACAGTCTGCTGTCGTAATCCACAAGGCATCCTCACAATCTTTCTTTGTCTCTCATACAAACAAGGCCCTGAATCTTAAAATCCTTGACTCTGGGCTTCTTTCTTTACCTCACCTGGAAAAACATATAAACAAAGAAGCTACGGAGGAGACCATTTAGTCCATCAATCTTGTTTGGCTGCCTAAATCTCAATTGTCCCAATATCTCATCCAGATACTTTTTAAAAATTGTTAATTTCTTCACTTCATCTACATGACTTAGTATTTTGTTTCTGATTTGTATAAAAAAGTGTTTCTGCATTCTGTCTTGAATGCACTTCCCCATAATTTCTGCTGCTGTTTTTGAGAACATGCTTCACTATTTATTCAGTTAAATCCATAAGTATTTGACACAATTTTCATAAGTTTGGCTCTGTACACCACCACAATGGATTTGACTTAAAGCAATCATTATGTGACTGAAGTATAGACTCAGCTTTAATTTAAGGTTTAAGGAACCAAAAATGTTCTATGAGCTGTTTAGGAATAACAGACATTTTTTTGTATGCCCCCCAATCCCCCTACCACGGGCTCAAAAGTATTTGGACAAACTATCATAATCATAATTATAAATGAACATTTTCGATATTTGGTTGAAAATCATTTACAGTCAATGACTGCCTGAAGTCCAGAACCCATGGCCTTCTCCAAGTGCTGGGTTTCCAGCCTAGTGATACTTGGCCAGGCCTTTACTGCAGCTGTCTTCAGTTGCTACTTGTTCATTGGACTTTCTGTCATCTGTTTTGTCTTCAGCAGGTGAAATGAATGCCCAGTTGGGTTGAGGTCATTTGATTGACTCGGCCATTGAAGAATATTCCAGTACTTTGTGTCAAAAAGCACTTGGTTTGCCTTTGTAGTATGTTCTGGTTCATTGTCCACTGTTTCTGTGAAGAGTTGTCCTGTCAGTTTGGCAGCATTTGGCTGAATCTGAGCAGACTGTTTAGCCCCGTACACTTCAGAATTCATCCTGCTACTTCTCCTAGCAGTCATATTATCAATAAATGCTAGTAACTGACTTCCATTTGCAGCCATGCATAATTATGCCATAAAAATGCCTCTACCATGTTTCACTGATAGTGTGGTATTCATTGGATCATGAGCCATTTCTTCTCTTCTTCATACTCTTCTGTTTCCATTATTCTGGTATATACTGATCTTAGTTTCTTTTATCCAAAGAAAATTGTTCCAGAACTTGGACAGGCTTTAAAAAATGTTTTCTGTCAAAATATAATCTGTTCTTCTTATACTTGAGGTTTACCAGTGGTTTGCACCTTGTGGTAAACTCTCTGTCTTTACTGTCATGAAGTCTTCTCTTGATTGTAGACTTTGTGTGTTCTTTGTTTGCCTAAATGTTGTGAAGAGGTTCTTCTTCACCAAGGACAGAATTGTACGATCATCAAGCACAGTTGTCTTCTGTGGTTTTCCAGACCTTCTGGTGGCGTTGAGTTCACCAGTCTGTTCCTTCTTTTTAAGAATGTACCAAATGGTTGATTTGACCTCTCCTGATGTTTCTGCTATCACTCTGAAGAGTTCGGTTTGTTTACTCTGCCTAATGATGGCCTGTTTATACTTAAATGGGCAGCTTTTTGGACCTCATATTGAGAGTTCACAGTGGCAGCTGCTAAATGCAAATTCCAATTCCACACTTGGAATCAATTCTAGACCTTTTACTTGCTTAATGAAATAATGATGGACCTGCTCACCTGGCTATGGAAGAGCTTGTCAGTCAAATGTTCAAATACTTTTGAGCCCCTGGAAATGGGGGTTTGGCTATGCAGAAAAATGGCTGGCATTCCTAAATGGCTCTTAAGTCTACACTTCGAGTCTACACTTCAATCACATAATTTACTTTATTTCAAATCCATTGCAGTGGTGTACATGGGCTTGTAGTGAGCCAATAATGGGAATGGAGCCTGCCATCTCATGCTGTTTCCGACATTTACAAGAGCTCAATAATATTTCTTCACAGGCATCACACTGGTGTACTTTATGATATTTCAAATACTCCACGCTGTCCTTTTCATTGTTTTAGAAGATTGCAAACAACACAAAGCTCAATATAGGTGCATCTTACGGTAT
Source organism: Erpetoichthys calabaricus (assembly GCF_900747795.2). Taxonomy (NCBI): domain Eukaryota; kingdom Metazoa; phylum Chordata; class Cladistia; order Polypteriformes; family Polypteridae; genus Erpetoichthys; species Erpetoichthys calabaricus. Next base: position 36,664,153 of record NC_041402.2, read on the forward strand.
TTTTCATGCTGAACTCAAACATCTAATTAAACGTTTTCTATCTTTCACGGAATTTAAGTGACACACGATTAAAATTTACAATAAATGTATATTTAAGATATATATACATGCTGGAAATGTCTCACCTAAATGTTTTCTGCTGTGCTTGGCCACCAGAATGTTCTTCTAATAGGTTCAGCAGTAGTGAGCAAAATTTCTGCGACTTCACTTGCCTTGGTATCACTTTTCCATTTCTGAATTTTCCTGATGAAACCATTTGTAATGCTTGTCACTGACCCTATAGAGATTTTCATGAAAAAAGTCTGGAAAGTTGTAAAATGTTTACAAACAGTGATAAAAACATTTTAATCCCAAATTTAACTCTAAAATACCCGTCCACCTTAATATCCAAATTAAAAAAATACACATATACAGTACCTGTCTGGAAGCGTTTCTATGCGTCTGCATGTCATTTACAGCTGTGATAAAGAGCTCCAGTGAAAAGCAACATCGCAAGACGTGTGCACATCCTTAAATAGGATAAGGTGCTTGCTTGATAATTTGGAAGCAGCAACTTTTCACAAATGGAGTTTTCCTCTGCACGATGGTGCACTATAATGTGTCTTTGTGTGGAAAATATGCAGCACTCCTCCATGGTGACGTGGAGCAGAATTACATGTTTTCCACCCAAACAAAATCTTTAGAACCCCAAAAGACTCTTTAGTGCAGGGGTCCCCAATGCCAGTCCTGTATGGCCCCAGTGGCTGCAGGTGTTCATTCTAACCCTTTTCTTAATTAGTGACCTGTTTTTGCTGCTAATTAACTCCTTTTCCTGTCATTTTTATTTGACCTGTTTTTTAAGATTTGTTCCCCTGAATTTCTTCATCATTCCGCTGCTTTGTTTCTTTCCTTAAATGGCACCTAAACAGAAATGAAACGTGAAGTTAGTGAGCCAAGAGAAGACCAACTAAGTCAGGGCCTCAAACTCCAACCAATTTTAACTCCAACCAGTTGCTTAATTGGCTGCCAAGTCTTGATGTTAATTAAACCCGTTCTTTAATTCCTTGGCCTGTTTCTGCTCTCATTGTGCAATAGCAGACATTTCTGAAATTGTTGATGTTCTCTTTTCTGTTAAAATGTTTTGGGGACCTGAGCAGATCAGCATTTGTGAGACCTTCACCTTTCTTTATTTTCAGATAATGTCATGTTTTAATTTGTTTTGTATCTCATTATTGTTTTGGCTGCTAATTAAGGGATAAAGAAACAATCAAGGGGTCTGAGTCTTCAAGAGCAAGTCAAATAAAAATAATTCAAAAGAAGTTAATTAGGAGCAAAATCAGGTCACTAATTAATAAAAGGGTTAGAATGAAAACCTGCAGCAACTGTGACCCTCTAGGACCGGAGCTGGGGACCCCTGCTTTAGTAAGTTTCATTTTTTGCATTTATAAAATAAAAAAAAATAAAAATTCTATAAATTTCTCATCACTAGTGTTCATGTTAAGCATTGCACCCTGTGAATCAATAGGCAGTCTGCCTTCTGTAAATGTCATGTGGTTAGATGTCTTTTCTTCTAGGGTGGCAAATTAGTGCAAATGATGGAATACCCTTTTGAAATATGTGGGCTACCCAAGGATCTCTCACTCCAATGACTCCTTCAGAGTAACTCTGGGGCATTCCTAACTAAAGAAGATTAGATCCATGGGCATGGGAGGTGAAGAACGTGACACACCCTGAGATGGTCCCTGTTTTTTTGACCCCGTTCGGACAAGCTTTGACTTCAGAAGTGCAGCGTTATTTGGCTGCATGGGTCTTTTAGTGGAAAACAGTCATCCTGGTAACGGGGAGTGCTGGTGATCCTCATCCAAGAGTTACAGTTCTTAAAGGCCTGAGGAAAGTGTTGCAGAATGTGAAATAAGTGTCGAATTTAGAATAGGTGATAAACACAGGGCATATAAGAGTCATGCATCTCACTAGGGTTCAAGGTAGGTCCAGTTAGGACTCTTTTGTATCTTGCATATTATTTGCCACTCCAAATGTTTCATCACATCACTCAAAATGCCTTGAATTCTGGTCCCTTAGCTTATGGCTTCCTTAATGGGGATGGTACAGTGCCATCTCCCACCTGTATTCCACCCGGGGGGGGGGTAAACGTTAACATTTAACATTATACATAGTTATTGTCTGTTTTTCACCTGCATTATTATCATTCTTTAATTTAATATTATTTATTGTATCAGTATGCTGCTGCTGAAGAATGTGAATTTCCCATTGGGATTAATAAAGTATCTATCTATCTATCTATCTATCTATCTATCTATCTATCTATCTATCTATCTGTCTGTCTGTCTGTCTGTCTGTCTGTCTGTCTGTCTGTCTGTCTGTCTATCTATCTATCTATCTATCTATCTATCTATCTATCTATCTATCTATCTATCTATCTATCTATCTATCTATCTATCTATCTATCTGTTGGTGCACTTGGGCTCCTCAGTTGTTACTATGTAGAATTTTGATCTCTACTGGGTTGGTTTGGAGTTGCTGTGAAGATGCGTGTTTTTTATATGTTCAGGTTGCCTCTTTATGTCATTAAATGAAGCTTTGATAGAAAAAAAGAAAAAAAGGTGCCTTCTAAATATCTTTAAATCCAAATTAGAAGCAAGAGGTAACCCATATTGAGAATTTTAAGACTCATATGAAGTCTGTGCCTCTCCTGTCCAGACGACTTCTTAGAGTTTCGTAGCACATACTAATTCAATACAGCGGAGCTTAGCAGCAGAGCCGGACTGAATAAATCAGCCTCCTGAAATTGATGTGATCAGGTTTTAAGTTTGGCTGATGGACTAAATTGTTTTAGCGTTATGCTAAGTGGTCTTCTGCTTCACAGGAGATCCTCATTAAATCAGACTGACAACAATATTTATCAGTTCATTGTGGACTGGTGATCATCACGCCGGGCTCCATTTCTCTCTCGCTCTCTCCTCAAGTCATTTGTTGGTCCTTGTAATTGAGGTATGTCATCTTTTTTATTTTAGGATTTTGCTGATTCTTCTTATATGCCATACAGTAAAGGTACTGTCAGCTGGTTAATTGCCTCATGCCATAGTGATGCCTTGAAGGGCCTGCTTATGTTTTAGTAACGCAGGGCCTGTGCTGTCAGTGCTGGGCTTTCTCCTTGAACCCTAATCAGGTTTTTTAGCCTCTCTGCACTCTAAATGCACAGGGTTTCTTTTTAATACTGTTGAATAACTTTGGATGGGTGTTTCGCTATTAAAAGCCCTATAAACTGAGGGATTCAAGACATTAAATGCAAGTCTGTTCTGAGAAGTGCATATGGCATCTGTCATGCAGAAGAGGCAATTAAAGCAGCCGGAGAGTCCTGGGAGCACGACGGGCAGGTGCTGCTGTCTACCTGTGGGCAGTGCCACACAACACCTGCCATCTGGATGCTTTCTCTTTTGCTCTTCTATTTACTGGTGCAAAACTCTGACGTTGAGGACTGTGACATAAGAGGACTACTACCTTCATGTCTTTGCTTGGACTTACAAAATAAATGTGGTGCACTGAATTTGTTCATTACTGGCAACTTGTTGTTGTACGAACGAGTACAGCCTGCCATAATCTTTCATAGTGTTTCCCATCCTTTTTTCTGAGGTGGCACACTTTTTCAACCAGAAACATCCCAAGGCACAACACTATTTTACTAATTACAAACACATTATATCTCCTACACTGTCTGAAGAGGCAGGGCTACCGGAGAAGCTGGTAAAAAAGCAGCTCTGAGATCAGCGTTCACAGACACGGCAATTAGTGAGCACTTTGGTGGCATCTTCCAGCTGTTTGGTGCCCTATGTCTGCCCCTTTCTGCCTTAAAGGTAACTCGTATGCCCACTGTATACTAGCTCTGTGAGGCTGTCTGGCAACCAGACATTCAGGTAGATGGACTCTAGCAGCCATGAGATGTGTCCAAAGTGCTCTAAGTGTTGTGTCTGCAGCGTAGCGATCGCAGAGCTGCTTTTATGCCAGCTTCTCCAGGTAGTCCTGTCCTCCTCAGACAGGTCTCAATCACCTGTGGATATTGTCCCTCTCAGGTTCAGACCCTGGGGTGCTACACTATCATTTCCGTGGCACACCTGGGCAGCTGTCATAGTGCACCACTGTGTCACTGCACACTTACTGAAAACACTGGATCAAGCACCTTGGACCTTGTGCCCATCTCTAATAGGCTAGGTGCTAGCTCCCCACCACCTTGAATCAAATAAATAGAATTGAAAATAGAAGAAATAATATTTAAAAATGTAAAACTGTGCTTTTTTTAGTATTTTACATAATATTTTCCTCCAAATTATAGATCTGCAGCTTCTCCTGCTGGCATCTCTGACAGGCCAGTGTACTCCTCTCAGGGAATGCCCATACTGCTTTGAGATGTCACTAATTAAGTCCGTTTGTCAATGTCCCTTTGCCTGATACGTAAAAGCTCTGCCTACACCATGAGACCAAGAAACAGGTGTTACCCACCAGTGTATGTTGCGCATTTCCTTGTTCTGTGTTATGTTCTCTCAAATATCTGTGTAGCTGTGTTTTTCCCAGGTTCCCAAAACCAAGCTGCTACTGAGTTGGCAAGGTATGATCCAGCATGAGTCAAACGCGTAGCGAAAGAGATTTCTCAGTCCAATACAGTTTGCTTAAAAAAGCATTAGCGAAAATTCAAAGCAAAACAGTTCCCACAAAAATAAAGAAAAAAGTTATTACACACGCTGAATAAAAGATACAAATCTCTTCTAAAAGTTAACATTTTCTTGTTAAACTTCAGTTACTTTCTATACTTAAAGGTTGTGTTATTTCTTTATGGCAAACTTAAATGTGCTTTACTTAATACATTCAGTACATTCTATACATACAGTACATTCAGTGTGGTCAATGAGTTCAAAATGATCCAGTTTGAACCCTGTTTGCCCCCCATGCTTTACCAACTGCAAGGCAGATCACAAACTGGGACTAAACTGTAGTCAGAGAGACACAAAATAATTAGAATATTCCATTTCAATTTAACTTGTGATGGTTATATTAGGATCTCCTATAGACTATGCACAATATATAGGCAAACATTTTGACATCACTAAGAAAATACATCTATAAGTTTAACATAACCTTACTAACTAACAAAATACTCTTACAATCTCTATGTCCTTTTCTCATTTTACTTTTTACAGATGCTTCCCACTTTGCCTTCCTCTATTTATTATTCTGGATATGCGGTTAGTCTTTTGTTCTCACATGCATTAGAAATATGAAGAATGCTACATGTGGGTTCTGTGAAAGGAGAAAATTATGCGACTTGTACTTGTACTTGTGTTGATCCTTTTATACACTTTTGTATGTACCTGTGACAGGTGGATGTGGCACTGGTAGTCCCCTCAGATGCCCAGTCATATTTTAAGGTAACTGCACCTGGGAGCATCATCCGTAAGGACCATTCCATCACCCGCCCTAACTGCGACTCTCAGTTATGGCACTAGGTAACTACGTACGGCACTATGGCCATGTGGCACAATTCCAAGAGGGTGATCTAGCTCACATGATCCTCATTGCTGAAGACCTGAGTAGCTGGACAAGTCTAAGGGCATGTCCACGTAAACGCCTGGCTGCGACAGATAAACGATCACTTCCAGGGGATGGTACTGGACCGCGTGTCTGCCTTGGGGGTTGCCAGTCAGGATCCTGAGCTGTTTTGTCATGTGGTGGGCGCAGTAATGCACTGCACCAGTGCATGCTCCCCAACTTGACATGACCTGACCTGACCTGGCAGCTGGGAGGCATATAGAAAAACAAGACCCCCATGTTCAGCAGATTTCCACATCTTCCGCTATCATTCAAATTACTTTTTACTTGTTTTTCCACTGATAAAATGTTAAAGATCAACTCACTTAGCTATGAGGTTCCACAGCGTTCTCCATCTATTCTCCTCCTCTGTTTTACATGCTGATTAAAAGCTCTGTCTCACTTCCTCCCAGACAACAAATGAAGAAGTCCTTGGTTGAGTGTGTCCATGAAGTCCCCTGGGGTAAGTCCATGAAGGACAAGAAGAGTTAATGTGGGTGTTAAATGTCAGCATTTCATTGGTGGATTGATGAACTAGTGGACAGCCATGCCATATGTGCTTCAGAACAGGTCATCCACCTGAAGCTAAGCATGTTCAGGCCTGGCCAGTCCTTGGATGGGAGACCATCTAAGAAAAGCTTGAGTTGCTGCTGGAAGAGGTGTGGGTGAGACCAACTGGGGATGCTTACCCTGTGCTCTGAATGTGGGTCCCAATGCTCCAGTGCAGTGACAGGAACACTGTGCTGTAAAAATGGTGCTGTCCTTTGGATGAGACATAAAACCGAGGTCCTGACTCCTTTATGGTTATAAAAGATCCCTGGACATCCTTTGTAAAGAGTAGGGTGTATTCTGATGTCCAGGCCAAATTGCCAACCATGACCTATTCATGCTGACCCCTTAATCATACCCTGTCTCTAATTGGCTAGCTTTCTCTCACCACTTCAACACCTAGCAGGTAATGTGTGGTGAGGGTATTGGCACAAAATGGCTGCTGTTACATCATCCAAGGGGATGCCGCACTTTAGTGGTGGTTGAAGTGGCTCCCCACTCACGGAAGAACTTTGAGTAGAGAGAAAAGCACCATATAAATGCTATATAAATGTAAAAAATTATTATTATTATTATTTTTTTCTAGGCTTTGATACACAAGAAGAAATACAAAAATGCAAGATGAGGCTTATAAAATCTCTGAAATGGAGCCTCATACTTTCTTACCTACAGTCCGCAAACTCAAAAATGGCAAAATTGGGCTCAGCCTCTCAAATCTAGTCCCAGGCTTGTCTAAGTACTCAAAAAGAGCCGATTTGTCTCAAACAATAACATATAAATAAGAGAAAACCAGACCCACTACAATCCTTAATAATATTTGAGGAATATTTCAATAGAAGAAGAAACTGTAAAAAAATTGTGGTTCAGAAATATTTGAACAAAGAAGTTTGAAGATTTTTATTACCAAAATATATTTTAAAGAAGATCATCAAAAATGAAAATCAAAATGGTATGCCAATGGACAAACAAATCCAATCTGAGAATCAACAGTTTTATTTCAATTTCTGAATACAGTCCTCTTTTTTTGTTCTCTTGGACTTGTTTTAAGTGTTTCTTATACCTCAGAATCTGAATCTATCATTTGTTTGCTAATTGTCAGCTTGATTTCAATTCTGTAAAATTCATTTGGGTTGCTTTTGCTGCCATTTTGTTGTTCTATACTCAACGCCGGTCATGATTTGGTGTAATTTTGGGTCCTCTGTCATTGTTTATTTCTGTCATTAGGTCCACTTCAAGCATTGCTATTGACGTGGCCCCTGAGGTCGAGACCCATGTGTAATTGACACATCTGTATAAAAGGACGGCTTGGTTTAACTCCTTAGCCAATCTGTGGATATCAAATCTATAAAGAATTCAAAGTTTATCATTGTAGTCTTTTCTCGCATGTGCTTTCGTTTTTGACACTCTTGTTCTCTTGACCACAATTATTGTCTCTCATATTGGGCTTCGGTTTCGTTTCACTTTCTACCTCTTTTTTAGTTTTGTTTTTTTCTGCGCATCTCCCAGTTTTTCCTTAAAAAGTTTATCTGCCAGTTTACTGACAGAACAATGGCGTTTTGTGTACTGATCGTTCGGATGCCTTCCATGTTGTTAGGGACGTGTCCTCACAGTTTTTGACCTTCGTCAATGTTGTAATGGGTTTTAAAGGTCATTGAAACATTCACTTCCTATATGAGTTGGCAGATACAAAATGTTAACTCTCTTTATATCTTTTGCTAATTTTTTGACTCTCTGTGACTCAGATTCCCATTTTTATCTTGCTATTTGTCCCACATTTTAGTTGGATTGTGGTATTTATGCCTTTCCATTATTGAAATTTGTTTTTGGTTTATGACTTCTTTTTTCCTGATGACTATTCAAATATAAACTCACCAGCCACTTTATTTGTACACCTTGCTAGTACCGGGTTGGACCCCGTTTTGCCTATAGAACTGCCATAATTCTTCATAGCATAGATTCAACAAGGTGCTGGAAACATTCCTAAGAGATTTGGGTCCATGTTGACATAATAACATCACACAGTTGCTGCTGATTTGTTGGCTGCACATCTATGATGTAAATCTCCTGTTCCACCACATCCCAAAGGTGCTTTACTGGATTGAGATCTGGTGAGTATGGAGGCCATTTGAGTCCAGTGAACTCATTGTCATGTTCAAGAAATCAGTTTGAGATGATTTGAACTTTGTGAAATGGCATGTTAACCTGCTGGAATTAGTCATCAGAAGATGGGTACACTGCAGTCATAAAGGGACAGACACAATACTAAGGTAGGCTTTGGCATTTAAATGATGCTCAGTTGGTACTAAGGGGCCCAAAGTGTGCCAAGAAAATATCAATCACACCACCAACAGCAGCCTGAACCACTGATACAAGGCTGGGTGGATCCATGCTTTCATGTTGTTGGTGACAAATTCTGACCCAACCATCCGAATGTTGTAGCAGAATTTGAGTCTCATCAGACAAGGCAAAATTTGTTCTATCTTCTGTTGTCCAATTTTGGTGAGCCTGTGTGAAGTGCAGCCTCACTTGCCAGTTCTTAGCTGACAGGAGTGGCACCCGGTTGGTGTCCTGCTGCTGTAGCCAATCTGCATCAAGATTTAATGTGTTGTGAGTTCAGAGATGCTCTTCTGCATACCTCGATTTTAATGAGTGGTTATTTGAGTTACTGTTGCTTTTCTGTCTACTCAAACCAGCCTGGCCATTCTCCTCTGACCTCTAGCATTATCAAGGCAAAGAACTGCCGCTCACTGCATATTTTCCCTTTTTTGGACCATTCTCTATAAACCCTAGAGATGGTTGTACATCAAAATCCCAGTAGATCAGCAGTTTGTGAAATACTGAGACCCGCCCATCTGGCACCAACAACCATGCCACGTGCAAAGTCACTTAAATCACCTATCATCCCAATTCTGATGCTCGATTTGAACTTCAGCAGGTCATCTTGACAATGTCTACAGGCTAAAATGCATTGAACTGCTGTCATGTGGTTGACTGATAAGAAATTTGAGTTAACAAGCAGTTGAACAGGTGTACCTAATTAAGTGGCCGGTGAGTGTGCTTACTACCCTTCTAGCACAATAGTATTGAATCCAATAGAAAAAAAAAAAGGTTAAAATCACAATACTTACACAAGAAGGTCAACAAACAATTCTCAATGCTGTTCCGAAGCTGCCAGGAATATATAGGCAGGGGGCGGTGCTTCAGTAGACATGTATGTGATGGCCCCGCCTCCAAAGGTTCCAGTCAATAGAAATAAGCTATACAACTGACTTCTATAACTAGACTCTATCAGGCAGCATGGGGACTGTGGAACCTACAAGCAGAAGAGAATTTGTCTGTCTGATGCTTTGTGTTTTACATACCATAATACAATGGAAAAAAGAAATAAAGGGCAGAAATTGTACCTGAACCCGCTGCTGGTGTTTACACTTTATAAATCGCTGACTCTGCTATGCAGCACACTATTGGCCGTCAGAAAGAGATTGTCACTTAGTTGGTAAATGTGACATGAGCTGCGACTTTCAGCTGTGTAATTTGACATGGTGCAAGGACAACATCAGCAACTGCGTTCGCCAAATATGACATACCCCCCCAAAAAATAGTCATCTTACACTGAATTCACAAGCTGAAGGTGGTCCCAGCAGCAGTGACCCCACGTCTTGGAGTTCCATCCACAAAACACAAGGAATATAAATACATGTTAATACATAAATACTAGACAATAGATAAGCATAACGATATTATCAGAAAATACATAAAACATTAAAAAAACAATAAAAGGGAAAATAAACACAAGTCAGGTAATAAACCCTGACTGTAACTCAGCACACTCCATGTATCTCCAGGTCTCACACTTCAGTACTCAGGGTCCTATTTATGTGTGCTCCAGGGTTTCAAATTGTTTTCCTGAAGTTCAAGTTGAGAGTATCAGGATTTTTGGCACAAGTTCATGTCATCTGCATGACATTTAATCTCATTAGGGTCATGGAGTGTCAGTTTTCCATGCTTTATGGAGTCCATCTTCAGACAATATTGACCACACGATGCTTTATTTCTCTTTGATTCTATAGATGGGACTCAGAGGTCTCTTTCATTCCATGTACCTCAGGGATTTAGTGTCTAAGAGTTCCATCTATGGCCTTTGATTCTTTATCACCCTTGGGGTCTGGCACTTGAACTCCATGAGCCTTCAACTCTTCCTATTGTGTATATAGTGTCTTTCCTTGTGAACCTCAGAAGGCTTTCTGTGATAAGTAGATGTGCCAAGACAGCATCAGTATAATCTGCATACAATGAGACGGCATGTCATTAGTTTAGTATTCATATCAGAAAAGGCAACTAAATGTAGAACAGCTCTCATTTGTCACAGTTTTGTAACAAGACACTTCCGTCTAGATCTTGTGTAGGAGCCGTACAGTTGTCACACAGAGCTCTGAGCCTAAAGAAAAAAAAATATTAGATATGAAGACTAGTTTTAGCATGAATCTTTCCTGGAGCTCTGGCAGAAAGGGCCTTTGTAGTTGCCTTGAAATTCTTTGTAACTTCAGCCTCCATACATTTTCATATCTTCTATAAAGAGCTTTTTAAGGGTTTTGTACTCATGTGGAGCTGTACAAGTGCCGGCAGTCTTACTGCTTGCTTCAAGTGGGATTTGTAAGTACTAAATAAGTCAATTTATTTTAGCGTTCAGGCCTGCTGCCACAGAGACATCGCCAGGAGTGGGATTTGTGTGGACGTCTCTGGACAGTGCTGATCACTTAATATAGTATGCTTGGGCATATCTTTTAATGTTTGGTAACTGCATGACAGACATAAAACATTGGTAAAGTAACCTTCAGTGCCGCACCAGGGAGAAACTTTAGGTATACCTTGTGCTGCTTGAGTGTACTATGAATATTTCATCACATGAGCTTTTTCTCTCCCACTTTAGTGCTTTTTAGGTTGTCCAGAGCTATAGACTTTCTGGCTTATCTCTGCTTCTGAACTACCTTGTTTTCGCAAAAACACTCAAGCCAAATATTTGAAGAAATCTTCCAGGCTTTATTATGTGGGGGTAGGAGGTTTTGGATAAAAGCTGGTGCTGTCTTTAAACCTACTTTTAGGAGTATGACTGCCAACTGTCTATCATTTCTTTTTTCAAAAAGCATGTTGAAAACTACAAGCACCTCCACACCCACAGCCACCTAGAATTAGTGCACATCTGTCAGCTTACAGGGTCTGAGTCCTGCACGGTACTTTTTACATTTGGAGCAGAGCATGTTTTAAAGGACTTACTAGCAGTCACAAATTAATTAGTAGGCCGGCATTGACCTAACATCCTTGGGATAAAGGAGCCATTGCCTTAACCACCACACCACACTTTCTTGCTCAATGAGGCTCTGAATGCACTGAGGCTGGATTTGAACAAGTAAAGCATGCATAGTAGTGATGGGTGAAACAAAAAAACTTTTGATTTGCAAATATTTTCACAAATTGGATGCTAAAATTTTCTTTCGCTGGTGATTTCACAATTGCAAAAGGGGTGGAGGGGTTAAAAGGTTTTTGGGATAGAAAATGAGGAATGTACTTCCTAAAGACTCATTCACACTTCCATGGAAAACTGCATGTCACCTGCTCCAAACACCCCTTTCCCCACCAGTTGTTACCTTGCAACCATCATTCCCTGTTTCTTTAATTTTTACAGATGAGGGCTTGCATTCTCCATGCATTGTGAAACCTTGAGTTTCATTTTCTGTCTCAATGCACCTGCAATGTTTCAGTCATCAAGATTGTCATCATAACGTTATGAACTTGAGAGTTCCTAAGCATGAAATCCTTAACAATGACTCAAAAATTCCCGCTAGAGGGGGAAACCCCCAGCCTCAGCTAATCAAATGAAAAAAGGCAATGAGAAATCTATAGAAATAAGAAGATTAATTTATACAAAATGCTCAGTGGCGCAAAAATAAGGAGCACAAGGCAAAAAGGCATATAAGACAATGCTTTTGAAATTGGCAACCCTAAATCCAAAGATACCATATATACTTGCAGATAAGTTCTCCCGCGGATAAGTCGGGACTTGATTTTACAGTATAATTATGATTTGTATATGATTTGTTGGCTGCACATCTATGATGTAAATCTCCTGTTCCACCACATCCCAAAGGCGCTCTATTGGATTAAGATCTGGTGAGTATGGAGGCCATTTGAATACAGTGAACTCATTGTCATACTCAAGAAATCAGTGTGAGATGATTTGAACTTTGTGAGATGGCACGTTATCCTGCTGGAATTAGTCATCATAAGATGGGTACACTGCAGTCATAAAGGGACAGACACAATACTAAGGTAGGCGTTGGCATTTAAATGATGCTCATTTGGTACTAAGGGGCCCAAAGTGTGCCAAGAAAATATCAATCACACCACCACCAGCAGCCTGAACCACTGATACAAGGCTGGGTGGATCCATGCTTTCATGTTGTTGGTGACAAATTCTGACCCAACCATCCGAATGTTGTAGCAGAAATTTGAGTCTCATCAGACAAGGCAAAATTTGTCCTATCTTCTGTTGTCCAATTTTGGTGAGCCTGTGTGAAGTGCAGCCTCACTTGCCAGTTCTTAGCTGACAGGAGTGGCACCCGGTTGGTGTCCTGCTGCTGTAGCCAATCTGTATCAAGATTCAATGTGTTGTGAGTTCAAAAATAACACCTGCAATGTTTCAGTCATCAAGATTGTCATCATAACGTTATGAACTTGAGAGTTCCTAAGCATGAAATCCTTAACAATGACTCAAAAATGCCCGCTAGAGGGGGTAACCCCTAACCTCAGCTAATCAAATGAAAAAAGGCAATGAGAAATCTATAGAAATAAGAAGATTAATTTATACAAAATGCTCAGTGGCGCAAAAATAAGGAGCACAAGGCAAAAAGGCATATAAGACAATGCTTTTGAAATTGGCAACCCTAAATCCAAAGATACCATATATACTTGCAGATAAGTTCTCCCGCGGATAAGTCGGGACTTGATTTTACAGTATAATTTCTGGTATCTTATAATGTCGGTCGTATAAGTCAAACACAAAAAACTCACGCTATTGGTACAAGAGATTATGATATGCTAATGCCCACCTGACAAAGTAACTATGGAGCACACTGCCTTTTTTTTCTACGTGGGTGTAGCAATGCGTTGTTTCAGCACGTGCTCCTAACCTCTCTGTCTGTCTCTCTCTCTATTGTGCCTATGTGACCACACAGTAATACCTGAACTATTACGAAGCAATGTTTGCACTGTTTTGTGTTTTTTGTATCTCACACCCTCCTACACCTTTATCGTAAGAGCATCCCTTATCTATGATGTAGCGTTTGATCACAAGAAAATATGAAGCTGGTTTTAAATTAAATGTCGTTGAAGTAGTGAAAGAAATTGGTAACTGTGCTTCTGCCAGAAAATTCGATGCGTCTGAGAAACTGATGTGAGATTGGAAGAGGCGAGAAGATGTAAGAAAAAAAAAATTAAGTGTCGCATTTTTGAACAGGCATATAAGTCGGGGTCTGATTTTATGTTCGATTTTTTGGGTTTCAAGACCGGACTTATATGTGAGTATATACGGTAATTCCAATACAAAACCCAACTCAATAACAGAGCAGAAGGTCACAAAAAGCAGAATATCAGAAAGGCACACAAGTAATCACAAACCCAATTAAACTTACCACATTATGAGCACAGCTGTTTTTTTTGGTTTTAAATCAGTGTTACTCAACCTTTTAAGCATCACATCCCACTTTTTCCTATGTAAGTGTCTTCACAACTCTTTGGCGTGCGATCATCAGAGTTTCCCGTTTGGTGATTGAAGTGCAGACAGAGCAGAACGGGGATCCCCCTGGCTAAATCAAATACAGATATCAGGTAGAAGTACCGAATTCCGAATTGTGATTTTAGCATAACAGTAAGGGGGGGGGGGGATTGAGACTGATTGTTGGAGTGATGACTCACCGCGACACACTATGACCCACTACCATTAAAAACAATAGCAACAATCAACCCGCCGGCTGGAAGAGAAACACTCTGTTGAATAACAGGTAAGCACATGCAGAATTAATGCATGTAAATGCTTTCTGAAAGGAAGTTAAAACCTTTCTTCTTATATCAATGGCAAAATTTCATTGAAAGTGAAACACAATTAGATGTTCATTAATATTTTGGCAAAGCCAAACACCAATTTTCACTGCAAGTTCAGTTTTGCGAAAATCGTTTCTCTCATCACTAATTCACATTTGCATTAATGTACGTGTGAAGTCAAAAACATAGAAAGAGGAATGTAAAGATGTTGGGTTACTAATTGTTGCCTGTCACTTGTACACACAGCATTTACAATCCATAGGCACCTGGAATGTCACTGATACAGACCATGCCATTCTTCTACAGAGAGTCAGTGGACTAGTGGACAGTGGACTAGTGTTGCATTCTTGAAGGTGATCACTCCATTATCTCCTATGAGTCTGCTACTGGTTCAGGTCTGGGCAACCTGATGTCTTCCTTACTTAACAGAACTTTAAACATACCAGAGAGTACATTACATTCTCGACCTGATTATGTTCTTAAGGTTCCAAATATACATACACTGAGCAAATTTTTTGGAACACCTGCTTTTGCAAGGACTTATATAATGAGCCAATTGTAAAATAAAATCATGCAGATACAGGCCAGGAGCTTCTGTTGACGTTCATATCAAACAGAATGGGGAAAAAATGTGACCTCAGTAATTTTAGCAGTGGCATGATTATTGGTGCCAGATTGGGAAGGCTTGAGTATTTCTGTAACTGCTGATCCCTTGGGATTTTCACACACGACAGTCTCTAGAGTTTAGTCAGAATGTTGCCAAAAACACAAAAACATCCAGTGAGTGTCAGTTCTGCAGACAGAAATACTTTGGTGATGAGATAGTTCAGAAAAGAATGGCCAGACTTGTTCGAGCTGACATAAAAGCTACACTAACTTAGATATCTACTCTGTACCACTCTGGTAAGCAGAAAACCATTTTAGAATGCACAGTACATTGAACCTTGACTTGGATAGGCTACATCAGTAGAAGTCCACGTCAGGTTCCATTTCTGTCAGCCAAGAACAAAATTGAATAGGTAAAGACTGGAAAAATGTAGCGAGAATTTGACAACTAACAGCATGAATCCATGAACCCATCCTGCCTGGTGTCCACAGTTCAGGCTGGTGGTGGTGGTGTAATGGTGTGGGGAATGTTTTCTTGGCACACTATAGGCCCAATCTATCATCACTTGAATGCCTTGGGTTATCTGAGTATTGTTGCTGACCAGGCTCATCCCTCTATTGCCACAATTTATCCGTCTGCTAATGGCTAATTCAAGCACGATAATGCACCAGGTCACAAAACAAAAGTCATCTGAAGCTGGTTTCATGAACATGACGATGAGTTCAGTAGCCATCCCAGT
Source organism: Erpetoichthys calabaricus (assembly GCF_900747795.2). Lineage (NCBI taxonomy): Eukaryota > Metazoa > Chordata > Cladistia > Polypteriformes > Polypteridae > Erpetoichthys > Erpetoichthys calabaricus. The sequence continues at coordinate 36,679,722 of NC_041402.2, forward strand.
CATCGGAATTGAATCCATTAGAATAATACCTTTGGGATGTGGTAGAACGGGAGATTTGCAGCATGAATGTGCAACTTACAAACTGGCAGAAATTGTGCGATGCAATCATGTCAACATGGTCCACAATCTCAAAGGAATGTGTCCAACATTGTGTGGAATCCATGCCATAAATAATTGAATCTGTTTCAAAGGCAAAAGGAAGCCCTATGCAGTATTAGTAAAGAATTTCTAATAATTTGCTCAGTGAGTGTAAATAAAAGTACTTTGGGAGGCAGAGCCCTTAGTTACAGGGCTTTAAAGCTGTAGGCCTACTTGTATTAGAGATGTCCCTTTGGTGTGCTTCTACATTTAAGAGCAGGCCAAAGACTCATTACTTTAGCTGAGGTTATCCTGGTTAGAGATGTGACTAGCTGTTCACATTGCAACGTTGTTTGTCAGTCACTTAAATACACTATATATAAAAACACAGCAGTCATTATGAACAGTTACTGAGCCGCCTCTTCTCTGCGCCTTTCTACATTGCTAAATTACAGCTCAAGCCCATGGGATGTGACTCCAGAGATATTGGGAGCCTCGTAATCAGTGATGAAAGGATTTTGTCTTCTTTTTCCACAGTATTTAGATCACAGCATGCCCAGGAGAGGGTTGGCCTGGGTCATCTGACTTTGACTGTGACCTTGTCTGATATAACTACCCGTGGACTCCCCAGTGGTTTATTTTCTCCCTCAGTGTTCTGGACTACAGATTTTGTTTTCTTCTCCCCTGTTGTCAAGTGGAAATATTTCAGCTATGATGGATTTTTTTTAGTCATGATTTGTTTATGTTAATCAAAGTTAAATTGCTCTGCTACACTCTGTGTTTAATGTAGTCTGAGGGTTCAAGTAAGTTAATGCGTAGGGTTTTAGAGTTTACTTTTATATAAGCACTCTCATGTTGTTCTCAGTGAAGAGTGCTATAAAAAATTAAACTGAACTGAATATCATAAGTATCAAACCACTGGCTGCCCTGTGGATGGTCGTCCTGGAAGACACATCCAGGTTGTGAAATTGTGAAATGGGATGATGGGGAATCACTCAGAGCCTTTAACCTAATGTGGACACCAAAAGCCTGTCATGAAAATTATACCACACCATTGCACGGTTAGCAGATTGTCAAATACACTGAGGTTAGGGTTAGGGTCTATATGTCTCATTTGGTGAGTATCACACATGCACTGGATCAGATATGGAGGACATGCTCTTTGATGATCTGACCAGTCCACATTGCTTTGCTTGTACGTATTCCTCAGTTGCACTCACTGTAAATGTACATTTCACAATTAAGCACACTGACTCAGGTTCATGACAGGCCGCTCCCTAACTGCCTCACCACCCATTTCATTGAAATTTGCAGGCAGTTGGTTTTGGTTTCCTCTCTTACAGTCTCCTTTCCATTTATTCGCTGATTGTTTCCTTTTTGCTGGGTTCCGTGCTGGTATCACCTCAGATGTTGTTCCTAATTGTTGTCTGCATCACCCAGTGTCTTTCAAGGCTACTGAGGGCTCTTCTGATTGTCCATCCATTCATCCATTTTCTGAATATACTAATCCTGTTGCAGGGTTATGTGGAGTTGGAGCCTAAACTAGTTATGTGTTTTATTTAGGGCTGCTATTCAATTAAAAAGTTTAATCGCAAATAGTTAAATGATTACAATTTTAAATCAAATTTAACTGTATATTAATCACAATTTACCACATTTCTTTCAAGCATATGTATTAATATTGCTCTATGAAGGAGAAATTATTCAGTGATTAATTCCTAATAAAAACAGTTTTAAATAATTTCTTGCCTATGCATATAGAGAAAAGCCAAGCAAAATGACACCTTTTATTGGCTAACTAAAAAGATTACAATATGCAAGCTTTCGAGGCAACTCAGGCCCCTTCTTCAGGCAAGATGTAATGTTTTTATTGCCTATGCGTATAAAATTATTTCAGTTAGTTCATTGAACAGGTATCTGTAACAGAAACAACGCCCTAAGACCACTAAACACCCCAAAGGAAAAACCAAAAAGTATGATTTGGACTGCTATGTTGCAAGACAGCATACCAAAGCCACTATCAATTACTCAAACAATTAGATATTAAAAAAACAAAACAAAAACATCAAATCCTGGTTCAGCTTTTGTGCACAGTTAGCACTGCTATAGCTCAGGGTGTGCTTAACTGTGTGATGCGCACGAGTCAACCCCGCAGCTGTTACCTGGAGAGGGGAAGTCATTAATTACATTGAAAATGTGCATAGAGTAGATAGATAGATAGATAGATAGATAGATAGATAGATAGATAGATAGATAGATAGATAGATAGATACTTTATTAATCCCAGGGGGAAATTCACAGAGTAGGCTTTTAAATAGCAAAGAATAGACAGAATAAAACTTCTAAACATTTATCTGACTGGGTTATTAATTTAGATGTTTTAAATTTCCACAGAATGTATCATTTATGATTTATAAAATAGGTTTAACTATGTTAACATTGCCAGAAAATGTTTCATTTATGAATTATAAAATAAATCTTAACCTTCAGCCCAAATGGATGAACATATTGGCATGGTCCGTTTGCACTGGTTATTGCCTATGTAGGTTATAATGTAGGCTACAGTAGATAACATACAATTAATTAAACAGCAACAACATACCATGTCTGCTTTGGGGGAAGTCCAAGTGAAGTATAAGGACTGTGTCATCTACTGTTTCGCTGCTTAGAAATGGGCAGTACCTGCACCGTGCTGTTTTAGGTCAGATATCCCTCCATGGACGACCAAAAAAGCTCCACGGAAGGCATACTCGTTTCCAGGGAAAGGGCTGACCCAACGAAATTCTGTCTTGCACTTAGACCTCTATCTTCACAGCCTCTTACGTTTGAGGTGTGAATTTGTATTAGCAGACATCACTGTGTGCAAGTGTCTGGTTCTGGATGTTCTGCATGATGTCACTTTTTTTTTTTACCATCAATATGTGAATGCAGAATATTGGCAAAGATGACGCTGATGCTGATCTCACTCAGCGTGCAGTGCTTGTCCATCTGCAATGTTAATGCAACACAAAAATTAAACTTATTCACACAGCTTGTATAAATGGTTTAGTTTTAATTGTTCTCATGTTATTCTCTGCAGTTTAAAGAGCTAGTGTATATTTGAAATGATGTGTACAAGAATACAGATAAAATCGTGTCCCTTACTGATTCAACATGGTGCGCTGTATTTTATGTTCCAATATGGGACGGTCCCGTATCATAAGGGACAAATGGTGAATCTCCTGGTTTTTGTGGATGAAGACCGTTATCAAGAAACAACACAGAAAATAATCAAGCGCTATTAATAGACTTGGATTCATTTGGTGCTGCTTCATTAAGTGTGAAGCGGGGTCAAATTGACTAGATTAAATTAGCGCATTTGAGGGTGGTGTTAAAAATTTAATCATATAAATTTTAATGGGAATTAATCAGCAGTTTTAGTAATAATACATTCTTGTTTATCAGAGCACTAGTGAGTGGTGACATGTTACATGTTTATTGAGCATGCTGGTAAGAGTTTTACTGTACTGATGAAAATGGGACCCCACATGCTACGTTTTACATACTCCTACTACAACCATGACTACCATTAGCATTTGATTTAAGCCAAATCTGCTGTGGAGTACTCTCCTAAACACACAGCACACTTACTCATACTGCTCCAATGTTGAGTCTCCAAAATTGTCTTTAAGATATAAGAAGAAAAGAAAGTACAGGGAGCAGAAGCAAACTGGACACAGACCTTGACTTGATGGGGATTCAAGAGCAGGTCCTTGTAACTGTGAGACAAAGCTGCTCCACTGTGTTGCTCATTTTCAGGCCATGATAGGCCCGATTAAAGGTAATAAAAATATTCTGCATTTTTCACACATGACTTTTTAATATGCTGGAATTGCACTGTTCATGAACCCTGGAGACACATCTAATTTATTTATATGTCCTCACCTTTTCTGCACTTAGGTTCAAATCTGGCACACATCTGATCTTATGGGTTGAATTTATATAACGGTGTTTAGCTTTGAAAGAGGGTGGTAAGAATCATGGCTTTTTGACGCTAAAAAAATACAAAGCCAAGGCTTTAGGATAGGTTCCCATGGATTGCAGAGTGATGGAGTCTATCTGGGCTTGAGGCACCAGCTCATAAATACATCCACACTCAGCTTTAATGGCCAATTCAAAGTTGGAAGTTAGCTTAATGTTTTTGGATTTGAGAGGAAAACCAGAGCAGAGTATACAAGCCAGTCCTAAAAAGTTTATGTTAAATTCACCAGTGTTTGCTTAATTATAATGGAATGTAAGTTTTGACATAGCTGCACAGGTAATGGAACATTCTGTTTTATCCCCTATAGCCTAGTATGTTAATGGAATGTTCTTAGTACAAGTCAAATCTCGTTATAGTGAATACCGTAGTAATGACATTTTCAGAATAACAAATATTGTTTGTTGACTTGGAAAAACGTTTATACAACATCATGTTTAACGGATTTCGTTTTAACAAAATGTAAATTTCATCAAAACGAACGTGTTTTTAACCAAAAATGGCCGCCAAAGATAACAATGCAATGCAAAAAATACTTAATGGTGTGCCTATATTTTTTCAGAATCTCAAGATCCCTGCAACAGGCTGTCTCTTTCTTGTTAGACCAAAAGAAAGCGACAGTCTGTTGTGAAATTTCCAGTCTGGGGCAATCTCGGCAAGCGTTTAGGCTTGACATCATCCAGCTATGACTTAATTCTGAGTTAGTGCTCCACCAGAGCGTCCATGTGGGTAGTTGTGTCATGTGTGGATATAATATACTGTTCAAGTTTCATAGCGCTTCTCAAAATTTTCTTTTTGATGAATAAAAAAGTGAGAAATGGCGTCAGTTTACATCTAACGTCTCATTTTCATTCTGTATTGTATTTCTGTAAAAAAAAGTTGCATCTAACATCTCATTTTCAAATAAAATATTTTTTGCAATTTAAGAAGCTCTGTTTTTTTATACATGTATTGTCAAGCTTGGGTCACAGAGTTGCACGAAAGACAGGAAGATGAGTCCAGGTTTCCAAGGAAAATACAGATACTTTATTACTATATTGTGTAGACAGGTACAGTCCCAAGACTTCATTCAAAACAGGAGCTGTTACTTCAGTACTCAAGCACACGAGATAGGAGCTGCAACACGGGAGTAATTGTCCTGCTTTAGTTCCCTTCTTCAGATTTGAAGAACACCAACGGCTCGGAATCGAGAGAGAGCGCCAGCAGCTCAAAGCTTGGTGTTAAATATTCTAAACATTGTTCAACAAGCACAGTACATGGTTAAGCCTGATCCTGCAAAGGACAACCAATTGCTTTGCCCTTGGTTTTCCGTTTGCCAGATGCAGCAGAGCAGCTATGGATCTGTCCAGACTTCAGAGTTTTCTAATCTAACATTCATGATTATGGGGCTATTGGAGAAAAACCAGAGTTTTCCCAAAGAAACCAACCTAGACATGGAAAGAACGTGGAATTTGCACACAGACAATGACCAAGCATGAGCTTTGGACCCAAGACACTGGGTTGGTGAGGCAGCAGCACTAACTAATGCACTATTGTGATTCTGAAATGTAAGTAATATCCTAAAACGTTCACTCAATGTTTGTAGGAATGTGAAAGGAAATGTAATAAAATGAGAAAAATCATGTGGACATGGGTATGATGTGTAAACTTGTGCCATACAGTGCCCAAGCCAGGAATGGAACCCAAATTACTGGAGCTGTGAAGTAGTAGTGCTAGCAAATGTGCCACTATGCTGCCCCTGAGCAAATAAGCCAGTATGTATTTGATATAGTGCCTTTTCTAGAGATCAGCATGTTTATTATGTTGTTATTGTAGCTCACCAGCAGGTCTCCATACAACTAAGGCTAAGTGGATTGCATGGTCCATGCTAGTGTTGCTGAACCCTTGGCAGGTATTGGTATTTTTAAATTTCCACAAACATATCACTAACCCCTGGCCCTTGGTCTATAAAATGGATCACAACTGACATTCTTCAAACTCCTCCTGGAAGTTCTAGAGGAAATTTAACTCCCCATTTACTTCTAATACTTTCTTAGGCATTTTCTAGCAGGAAGAAATGGCCTAGTGAAGTGTAAATCCCCTCTCTCATCCCACATGCAAGTCACTCAGCCTGACATGGTAGATGTATGGCAGAATCTGGCTGGGCAAGTCAAGTTTGTACATAAACTTTGGATCTATTTGATAAATGCAACAAATTTAAATGTTAGACACACTTATTCCATGGAGCAATGCTGTGACTTTTCCAATCAGACTAACGTCATGAGTGAAGCAAGTCAGCTGACCAGCGGGCGGCCGGCACAGGAATTATGTAACAGCTGTCTGGATCCGGCCGTGCTCGTTTGGCCGCCACTGCCTGATGAAACTGAATCTGCTGCTATGCATTCTGCATGCTGATAAGACTAGCTGCTTAATCGAATTAGGACATGGAACGGGGCTGAAAAGTAATATTTACTGAACAAGCGGCACAGTGGAATTCACGTGTTAACAAAACATTGCAACTGCTGAATTCCTCTGGTTGGCTTGTTTTTTTTTCTTGTTACGGCATTTTGGCTGCCATTGACCAGCGTACTGATTTCTAGTGTCACGCTCGGCCAGAGAACACAGGCTTTAGCACATGTTATAAGCTCACCAGTGTGAAACCCAAATCCGTGGGAAGTGTAAATGTTAAACAAAAAAGGTGCCGGAGTGGTTAAAGATTAAACCGCAAAGAGCACAATTTACTGTGATTTAAGGCCTTGAGGGAAGTGGGTCCGGGAGGACGCTGTGAACATCTGGTCATGTGGGCAGCATGTGTGTGATACATAAGTGGGCACTCTGTTCAGTGAAGGGTGTGCTTATTCGAGATGAGATGTTCGTGTATATTAATGGTGGTGGTCCGATGGTCACTAAACTGAATACGTTTAGCAGGAGTAAGCACTTGATGGCACTTTACAGAAAATCAGATGATCTACTAAACGTGCTTATTTGTTCATGAAAGCCATGCCCCGACTTATTGCAGCTTACTACAGAGGCTATACAAGGAGGCGCTAGGACCCCTGACCTCCATCATCTACATCAGGGGTGGCCAACTCTAATCTTGGAAAGCCACAGTGGCTGCAGGTTTTCATTCTAACTATTTTTTTAATTAGTGACTAGTTTTTGCTACAAGTTAACTGCAATTGATTTATTTGCTATTTGAGACTCAGACCCTTTAAATCAGGGCTGAGTGACATCGGTACTGGAGGGCCGTAGTGGCTTCAGGTTTTTGTTCCAAGCCAATTGTCTCCTGAGAAATCATTCATTGCTGATGACGCACTTATTGCTTCATTTTAATGGCCTCACTTGTTAAGATTTTGAACCCTAAATTGTAAATTTTAGTCTTCAACGGCATATAAGATGCAAATAACAAAGGAATCAGCAGTTCTTTACTTAACTTGTCTCCATTTCCACCTGTGTGTATTCATCATTCACTATTTGGTTTAATTAAGTACTCGGTAGGAAATTGAAGAGAAAGTGAAGAACTGCAAATTACTCATCTGTTTTAGGATTCAAATCACTTGGGTGATACACGTATCATTAGAAAGGAAAAAAAATCAATGATTTTAAGAATGAACTGACATGGTAGAGTTAAAACACTAACAAGCTATGAAATTAAATAAGATCTGTTATTGGTGAGGATTGGCTTCAAATTAAGCAACTTGGTTAGAACAAAACCTGCAGCCACTGCGGCTCTCCGGGATCAGAGTTGTCCACCCCTGCTCAACATCATCAGTGGCTCCTAATGAAGGTAGAACAACTTTAAAGGGGCACAAAATGGGATGGTGGGCTTGATTATTAAGACTGGAAATCATGGGACAAAAGCTTCACCTGATTGGTGGAATGGCATCAAGAGTCTGGTACAACTAAACCCTGCTGCTATTACAATACAGTCCTGTGTCATAATAACTTAACTCATTTCATTATTTATATAGATAAAATTGAAATGCCCCCTGTCTGGGTTTTGAATTCTTTGACTTTGTGTTCCTCCACCGTAATTTTTGACAGTCAGAACCTCATTTCAGCTCTCAGATCACATTTTGGCTGTTGGTTTATCTGCTTCTCTGTTCGCCAGTTTCATAAATAGAGCTGGACTGATTTTCAATGAAGTTTGCATGTAGGTTGTCGTTGGTCCAATTTAAAATAAAAGTCATATGCTGTACCAAAAATATCGTGGAGAGGGTGGCAACCCAAAGACTGCAAATTATTCTGAAAATGGCTATAATAAAGGTGAATCAACGTAAAATCCAGCCTATATCACAACTCAAAAATTTCATCAGGAGGGGTGGTGGTTATGGGTGTTGGACACATTACTCCAAAATAGTGGAGTCGAAGTTAATGAAAATTGACAGGCATATTACTGGTGACACAGCGTAAAGTGCAGACTTTAAGGCCTTTCAAAAGTTCCATTGAGAAATGTTGTAATTGCGCAAAAACAAAAACCGTGCTATCACACCAAAAACAGTTCAGCTGATGGTAACAAATTTGACGTATTGTTTAGATTTGGCTCTACTTGCGGTGAAGGCTAAATTCTACATTAGTGATTCAGTGGAAACAATGGCAGTGGGTGTGGGGTTGGAGTTGAAGTTGTGATGGGAGACCAAAACAAAATTCCAGCCTCACTCAAAAACACTGCATTATTGTTCGTGTGATTTAAAACACAGGAATTTCACTAGGGGATTATAATGGCAGGGCCAACACCAGATAAACCACACATTACCAAAACAGTGGAGTGGTTCTTCATGAAACGTTACATGTATTTTACGGTTAACCCAATTCAACATATGAAGCTTTTAGAATGTTTCATCATGAATAGGGCTTCAAGAGGGGAAAAAACACAAAAATGGTAGTTTTGTCCAGCTTACATGCCGTATGAATGATTTAAGTATTCAGCAAGCCACCCACTCTGTTAATATGGTGTTAAACATCTGATCCTGAAACCACAGTAATCCACAAAATACAAAAAACAACATTTTTGATTACAACCCATCAAGGTGTTACAACAATTATGCAATCCAACTATACATATTGAAGATATTGAAGATGGGGCACTAACATTTCAGCCAGCACTGACAAAAACAAAAAAAACGTAAATACTTTCTCTGTTATCTTAACCTATTGCAACAAATATATCCTGGCAATGACTGGCACTTTTGCTGGTTACAACACAAGCTCATGAAGTTCTGCCAAGAAATACTTCACCTGAAAATTATCTATAATATATATCTATCTATATATATATATTGTCACACACGCGCGATTAGGGGGCAGCCAGAATGACCGACGGAGCACGAAAACTCGCCAGACAGAGATCTAAGACAGTGTACATTTTTCATTAGAAAAACTGAAGAACAGATGAATCCTGGTACGTGAATTCTATGACAAAACCCGATCCCGTCATAGGAAGAACTTCCGCATTCCGACTGTCCCTCCTTGATGACTTCACCTCCGGTCGCTCTTTGATGACATCACCTCTGTCACTCTCTGTTCATGTCATCTCCTCCCTGCACCAATTTCCGGTTCATTTGCCATAAATTCAGCCATCTTTCCGACGTGGTTGTCAAATGTATTTTGCTTTGCTACTTTGACAGTGCTGTACAAAACAGTAATTACCTTTGGATCATCAACAGTATATCCCTTTCCAATGGCTGTCTGTCAATTCTTTCTGGTCCTTCCTTCCAGGTCTGATCCCCTTCTCCTCCCCGAATGGGATGCCTGTCTACCTGTTGGGTGCCTCCCGTCCTAACCATCCCCTTTGCTGGCCCGGATGACCATCCAGCCCATGTGGCATCTGCAATATTTATATTAACACACATGTGTATATACTGTATATATATATATATATATATATATATATATATACACACACACATAGTATGTTTTAGGTTGGTTTTTACTTATCCCATGTAGTTTACAGTGGTGACTAGGAAATATTTTTAATCTTGTTTTCATGCACAATTTATCTCCACACTTAAAATCTAGGATATACTTTGCTGCATCTGCTCAAAATTTGCCTTACCAAAGCTAAACTTAACTGTTATAATGTTTGCATCTGCACTCAAAACACTGAAAATTTAACTATATTATAATCACTTGACCGTAGTGGTACAATCACCTCTACACCCTCAATTCTGTGTCCTGATCCTGATTCTACCCTGATATCATAAAAGCTTTTCTTTCTGTTCTGCATGAAAACATAAGATTAAAAATTTTTCTCTGCCACCACTACAAAGTGTATGGGATAATTAATTTATAAAAAAAAATATTATTTTTGGGTGGAGTATTCCTTTAATGCCATATCCTCAAACCACTTCTGGTTGCTTCTGTCTGCAGAGGGCAATGTCCCAGAGCAAGTGCCTCTAGGCCTGATGGGGTGTTACCAAGTACTGGACTACCTCCCCTCAGTCATCATTGTACAAGGTGAATTTTGTAGTAAACTGTAGATGTGTAATTCACCAGCCAGAGATACAGAAGAGGACAATGTGGGCATTCAAGGTGACTCTTTTAGTGTCAGCAAATGTGGCAGCAGTGGAATTTGATTCTAGATCTGAGAAGCGGACTTCTTCCCTTCAACGCCGATGATTATACAGTGCTGTTTGGGATGAATATGATGGTTAAGAAAGACAAACATAGAGTATACTGCACATCACACAGATACTGTATACACAGTTTGTAAGCAGGAAGTGTGCAGTTAGAGCAAGTCACTTGGTGTCACTCCGTGAGGTGGCAGTGGGATTTGACCTTACCTCTGGGTCTCCTCCGAGGCTGGACTTCCTTGTGTAAATGTTTACATGGTGCCTTTCATGATAAATACCACTACAGCACTGAATACCTTCAGCTCAGCTAATGTAGATACGTAAATAAACAATGATGATAGCTGAAGCTTTTCATTTGGTGTCACATAGTGAGAAATGAGATTTAACTTCTAACACCTTAGTCCCTTATAGAAGCTGAAGTGCTTCTTCCCAATGTTTAAATATTTTCTTTTGACAGTAGAGGAACCATGTAGGTCAGCCACCATAAATGCAGTAGCAGAAATGAGGGCAGTTTAAGTGGACAACTTGCATGGTGAGGAAGAACTGGGATGTGATCCTACTTCTTTTGATGCGCATATGCATGTGTGTGAACATGGCATAGTGTAACCACAAGATGGTTTACCTAAAATGTGTGAACCAGGGACTCCTTAAAAATTGACTATGTGGGGTTGTCCTCACAAGGATCCTTGTTAACTCCTCACATGTGTAGGCCTGCTAATATAAGTGTGTGTGATTGTGCTCTGGCATTGATCCCCATGCAAAAGGTGAGGCAAACTGCTCTTTTCTTCATTTTGTGGCTGACATGCTGGCGATTTCACTATAAAGCTGGAGGCACTTGACTGTTCCAGGCAGCATGTGTAGCTATTGATGCATTATTACATATTGAGAAAATGTCCTGCCTGTTAGCTTATCCATGCTAATCCAGCCAGTAGCCAAGAAGCTGGTCCCCATGTGGAAATTTACAACGGGAAGAAAAATCAGTAATGCTCTTAGCATCAAACAATAAATCCTGAACATATTTGCCATGGTGTTTAATTAAATATTTTGAAAAGATGAAACGCTAGTGATTGATTTGCCTCCCTTATTGATCTCCTATCACCTCACAGGCCCAGCTGTGACGGGAAGTGGTGGCTGTGTAAGAGTGACTCGTCACTCTGGGGGTGTGGAATTATGATGGCTGTGGGACAGGGAGTTCTGGCTCTGGTCCCCTCACACATTTCAGTTCGTAGAATGTGCAGAATGGTCTTGAAATCGGAAGCCTGACAGTGTGTTGAGCTACTGAGATGTTGAGCAGGAGACTCCAAACTTATGCCATATTAGACTGCTTTGCAGTCAAGTTTAGGCAGGTAATGTTTACTTAACATATGGGACTTCAGGTTTGAGAAATAGAATTAGCTTCTACATTAGAAATTCACAGCAGGACTGGTCAGGCCGCCACTACCACCTTCACCTTCACCCCACTACAGTAGTATCTGTAGAGGAAAATATACTGTGAAAGGAAGCACAAGGGACAAAACAAAGGTTTGGGGTTCCACCCTGTATATTATCAACAATGTTCTCTGAAAAATTAATCAGTGAGCTAATAGCCAAGTAATCTTAAAAGACTGAGTCCAGGATGGGACTGATTGGAAAAGGAAAGTGGCTGGCTTTCTAGATGGTGTGAAGGAAGAGGAGGGTCTAATGGGACACAGTAGGAAGTGAGGTTAGGAGCAGGGCGTGATCTGGAGCTTAAAGTGAAACTTGGTTGGGGTTTAGATAGTCTTTCCTTCTGATGATCTACAAAGGAGGGAGAAAAGACATTAGTGCACTTTGTCAACTCCTGACTCAGCATTTTACATTTAGTCAAGACCATTGGCTGCCTCCCAGGCGCGTGTGTGACAATACGTATCATGAAAAGATGAACATCTTTAGGAATGAACACTGGCAGATTTGCTTCATAGATCAGAAATGTGAACTCTATTCAAGTCAGATGTAAACAAACATAAATCTTCCAAATGAGATGTTTTGCAAAACATACTAGGAAGTTGTAAGTGATTGCTTCAGAAATGAAATCATGAGAATGAGATACATAAAGCAATTCTGTTAAGGTACACAAGCATTAACAAGGATTATTGTGAGCAAGCAACAAGACTCAGAGATAAAACATCTAGTCAGAACAGGCAGAAGTCAAAAACAGGGACATCGATAATAATTGGTAAATAGGAACAGGAAGATATGACAAGAATCGAGAGTGAAAAACAAAGCAGAGTCATAATCACATCTAGTGCTAGAGCCTACTTAGAAATAAAGGTAACGACGGTACACTAAGGATTTCAAGGGCGCAGTTCACCCATTGAGAGACAGTGAACAGTGAAACCGCTGCTTGTTTATTAAAGTCAACTCCCTGATGTCATTATCATGATGATCGAGATCACGTGACACATGCACTACGCATCATACAAACAATGCAAAACAAAACAGAATAAAAAATAAAAGTTTGTAAAAATAAACTAACTGCCAAATTATACTTCAGAAGCAGGATATTAATCATAGAAACTTCCTGAAGTGTTCCCAGAATATACACATAAAACAGGTTATAATCCGACAAATGCACAGGTTAGGATGAAATACAGAAATGCAGATGGATTTGGTTTGGTGTGAAGAATAGCAATTATAGGCTTCCACAGAGACTATGGAGAAGGTGGTGAGCCACACAATGGAATGTACAATGAACAGCACCAAGGGAAACCTGGCTAAAGAAAATTGAGGATGATCTTAAAAAATGAGAACTGTTCTCGGCAGATACGAAGGAAGTGGAGCAAGATCAAAAGGAATGGAAGGCTACATGATGTCTGTGGTCTAGTGGCTCCCATAGATATATATTGTCTGAGGTCCACATTTAGCCATTAGCTAACGGATCAATGAAGAAGAAGAAAAAGGAGATGATATCTGTTTAATTTAGAATTCCTGTCTACTTTCTGTCCGGATGCTCTTTATATGAGGACCACTTTTTTCTTTCCTTAATGTTATGCTCTGGCCCTAAAGTATATTGAACAACAACAACAATTTATATTTTTGTATAGCCCAAAATCACATAAGGAGTTCTGCAGTGGGTTTTAACAGGCCTCGTGTTTGACAGCCCTCAGCCTTGACTCCCTAAGAACACAAGAGAACACTCCCAAAAACAACCTTGTTGGAAAAAAACAGATGAAATCTTGGGAAATCAGTTCAAAGAGAGACCCCTTTCCAGGTAGATTGAATGTGCAATGGGTGTCAAAAACTGGGATAAATACAGTACACAAAACAGAACACAAGTAATCCTCTTCTCAGAGCTAGATGGCCAATCTATCATTACCACCTCAGGAATACAATACAACAGTACAAAGTGCAAGACAAAATGCAAATAGATTATATTATAAATGAGGATTCCGATTTGTTCAGAGTCCTGGAGACCTTGGCCAACAAGCTGCCTCTCCCCTACTCTCACGTGCAGTGGAAAAACCTAGTACTGTAACTGCCTTTCTTTTTCAAAATTGAGTTTTTTTTTTTAGTTTTTGGAGTTACTAGGTCTTTCCTGATGTATAGAGTAGTGGGGATGGCCAAATATGTCTTCATTCCGGTCATAGCATGATGGAAGAAGTTAGTATGTACAAAGTATTTTCCATACTGCAAGACAAAAACCTAGAAATTTCACTGACCAATGAGGAAACACCGCCTACCAATGAAAATGTCAGATTACAATCACGTGATTTAAATGCTGCAACTGTGTGATTTAAATGGCAGGTGTTGTTGATTCGTGAAAAAAACAATATCGTGTACGTGAAGCTCAGGATAAATGAAATCTAGAGATCATTAATTATAGGGGGAGGCATGATTTTCTCAATTTGCCGAAAACTTGAAAGATGTGACATACTAGGGTTTTCCATAGTTGGTGAGATCTGGTTATTCCACAGCTGGGCCAGTGCTGGGCAAGCCAATCTGATGAAAGGACCCTTGTACCTGATGATTCCAGTGCCCCATAATTAGAGATAGGCAGGCAAACACCTTGGCAGTAGAACAGTGACACCAAGTTCCACGTGTGAGTACTAAGAAGAGAAACAGAATAGACAAGCATTAGTAACAGTTTACAAATGTCATATTACTTCTATATTACTGCTAATGACTAACTGCAGAGATGCAGTATGCACAGTTAATCAGCAGTTCTACTCAATGAATGCTAAACTGTGGTAGTGAGTCTTCAGCTGGGACTTAAAAGCTGAGACTGATTGGGCTCCTCTTATAATAGCAGGCAGACTATTCTATAGCTTCAGTGCCCTGTAACTTCAAGCTCGACCTCCCAGGATTATTTTATTAATCCTTGTAATCATAAGCAGATCTGCATCTTCAGATCTTAATGTGCGCTCTGGTTTGTAAGTAACGAAAAGATCAGATAAGTAAGCCAGACTTTGGCCATTTAAGGCTTTATATGTTTAAAGGAGGATACCTCTCAAGAAGTACACCTCAAGAAGTTATCCCTGTGCTTGCTTTACACTAGAAAGTATGTCCACTTTTCACCCCATACTGAAAAGATGGTCACTTTGACATCAGGCTGCAGCATGATGATGATGATGTCACTTTTCCAGTTATCTGTAGCAATGATGACGGAGTAACTGTCAACTTGGAATTGGTTGCAAAGAGGATTAGAAAGCTGCAATACCAGAAACGGTTAGAGTCACTGAAAAATTAAAAGCAGCGCATATTAAATAAGTCCATCGCTATTTGCACTGCAACTGTGAGTGCCTAAACACCTCAGTTACACTTTACCACATGAGCTGTTTGTCCACAAAAAAGAGAGGGCACCATGCTGGCGGAAGAGGAAAAGTCATGCGAAAAAGGTTTAGAACTGGTCTACCCTCTATTGTAATGGGCAATGTTCGATCGCTGTCAAATAAGATGGATGAACTGTCTGCACATACAGCGGGCCATGGAGCATACAAGTAGAGTGGCATTTTGTGCTTTACTGTCCTAAACCTGACATACCTGACACTGTCTTAATGCTGGATGGATTTCATCTTATTCAAGTAGACAGAAATTCAGTGTGGTGTGAAAAAAAGATAGGAGGGGAACTGGACATCTATGTGAATGAGGAATGGTGTAAAAGGGAACAGATTACAGTTAAAACTACAGTTTATGAAGTGGAAGTTATACAGTGGGAATTTGCCCACTTTTTTGCGCAGAGAGATAAATCATCCTTATTAACATTGGCATTCTCCTTCTTGTTTCTCCTTCTGCAAATGAGGACTCAACATCAGAAATGATTCACTCTGTCCCCAACACTTTAATGATGATTCATTCTGACCCTGCAGTTATAACATGTGATGACTTCAAGCATGTGACTTTGGAAGAGATAATGACAAACCTCCATCACTTTGTGTCATGTTCCACTTGAGGAAATAACAAGCTGGACCTTCTCTATTCAAATGTTAAAGATACCTTTAAGTGCAAACTTCTGGCACCTTTGGGCAGATCTGAACACAAACTGATTAATCTTATTCCCAGTTAAAAGGCTGTTACTAGATGGCAACCTATTACTTCCTGGATAGTGAGGAAGTGGAGCCTGGAGGCTGAAATGGCTCTGAATGACTGCTTCCAAATTGCAGACTGGAAAATAATGTGCAAGTCACAAGGGGATGTTATTGATGGACTCAGTCACTGCATCATAGACTATATTAACTTTTATGTGGAAACTGTGGTACCCCCAAAGACAGTATGCTGCTTTCCAATCAACAAGCCCTGTATTACTAAGGAGTTAAAAGGTCTCATGAATGAGAAGAAGAGACCATTCAAATCTGGTGACAAGGAGGCTCTGACGGATGCCAAGTGAGTGCTGAAGATAAAGCTGAGTGAAGGAATGGAAGCTTACAAGCTAAAACAGAAAATAAACTCACTCAGAATAACATGAAGGATATAAGGAATAGACTAGTCATAATTACTGGACTCAATCAATCCAGGACTCACTCAGGTGCTAGAAGGTGATGAGGACAAAACTAACAGCCTGAACCAATTATTTTTAACTATATTAATAATAGTACATTTCATTTATATAGTGCCTCTCCCATGCTCATATTTCCCCCACCCACTGTCATCTTCTTTCAGTGACCAGCCCCCTAAACCATCTCTACAGCATCAAATGGAATGGCCAGTACTGAGTACACCTCTAACCAGCAGTATGGGTTGCCCATTACTGAAGACCAAGTGAGGAGACAACTGAGGAAGCTGCACACAGAAAAAGTCATGGGGTCAGATGTGCTGCTGTCTTAAAGTGAGAACCGATGCCATAACAAGTCACACGACATTCTAGTCACATGACCAGCAACCAGCCTAGCAACAATAAACAACATAACCACAGTCATGCAAAGTTGGTGACAAATTGGTTACAACCACATCAAAGCCAAAAAACAAAATGGTCCTGTCAGAATAACAACATAAACAGACAAATTAGTTAATTAAGTTAAGAATCACAACAGTGTTAAATTTTAAGGTGAACATCAACCTTGTTATACACAACAAAAAACCACATGAGACCATCCTTTTAGGTTTAGATATTTTCCATTTAATGGTGCACAGTTCGTGCCTTAGCATTTGAAATATTAAATGCGGTGTTTGTAAGACTCCATTTATAGAGACCCAATTATTTGCCAAATTTGTTGTCAGTCTTATTATTTTTTTAAATAAAGCAGAACAAAACAACTCGTGGTTTAATGAAGTTATCTGAAAGCTCTGTATTTACTGTATAAATGTGCACTCAACACAAAATGGTCACCGAGTTATTACACAGAGAATTATAAAGATCGGTCGAGTATGGCAAAACATACTGTATAAGGTATCTGTATTGTTATGTCATGGCCAGCTTGTGCTCTACTCAGGTGATTTATGTGTTATGAGACGCGCGGCTCCCCGTTGGACTTTCTAGTTCTTCTTGTTATTTTCGTTATATTCTTTGCTCATGTATTTATTTGTTGTAAAGTGGACATGTTTGGGTTTGTTTGTGCTTTCATTTTTGCCCCTTCATTTTGTCTTTTGTTTTGCTTTCTAACATTTGTGAAGGTGAATGAATATTTCTTTAGCTTTTTCTTTAAATGTTATTCTGTTGTGTTTTGTTGTTTCACAGTGTAAAATAACTCATTGGAGATAAACAAAAAAAAACTGAAGTCTTCATCAGACAATCCCTGTTCATTGGTAGAGTTTGGAAGATCTGAAGGTGAGATTGCATGCTGCTGGTAGACATGAAGTGCTTTTGCTTTGCTATACATTTAGCCTATTCATGCTCTCTCCCTCCTTCTCTCTCTCCAGATGCCACCTGAGTACCACTGGTGTGCAATCTTCAGAGCCAGGTGGATAGAATCAGGCAGTGGTACCCTAATCTGCTTCCGGGTCAGCAAGCTCCTTACTATGTGACAGACAGATACCTCGCCTCCAGTGTGGACCTCATCCTCACCTATTCCCATTCTCCATTACAGCCATGCTTTGGTCACGCTCCTCAAAAAATGGTATGTTTTTTTTTTCTTGGGTAGTTTCTATTAGGTATTGAATTTTAGGTGTGTTTGCATAAAATGCTAAGCAGCTTTTGTCATCGTCATATCCATCCAGCTGTCTGGTCTTCCAGTGGACCAGCAATGGCTCGCTTACCCTTCAAGATATCTGTCGGGAACGTTCAATTTTCTTTGAGATATCTTAAGTACAGCACACAGTAAACATTTTTGGAGATTTCAGAAAGTCCTATTTAAAATGCATTGGTGAATTTTTTAAAGTATCTATTCCAAAACAGAAAAACGTTTCGTGCAATGTCAATTTCTGATTAATTTACGGTTTCAAATTTACGTTGAGAGAGGTTAGTTTGTAATATGTATTTATCACTGTCTCTTTGATGAAGTGAACAAACACAAATAAAAAATGCTCTAAGTTTGAAAACAGTTAATGAAGCCTCCAAACATTTCCCCTTGGGTTTAATAAAGTATCTATCTATCTATCTATCTATCTATCTATCTATCTATCTATCTATCTATCTATCTATCTATCTATCTATCTATCTATCTATCTATCTATCTATCTATCTATCTATCTATCTATCTATCTATCTAAACACACCGGAATGTTACGTAATGTGCAATTTTTTTTTTGCAAATTGTTTCTGATTTGTGTCGATACATTTTCCATTCTTTTTGTTTGCTCTCTGCCATTTTTTGTGTATTTAATTTGTTTGTATTTTAGGTATATTGTTTTTTCTTGAATTTTTTGGTTCCCACCAGTTTTTTCTTTTCTTGTGTTACCCTTTTTAATTTTTGAAAAGGAATTTCTTCTTGTTTGATTTCATGTTTGCATTTTCTTTACGTTTGCTTTGTTCTGTATTATGTATTTCTGTCATGATTTATTCTCTGACTTACACATTTTCTTTGTGGTTATTTTTATTTGTCTGGTTACAGTATGTGTAGACTTTATCTGAAAAGGTTTGTCGTTATTTTTTTGTTTAGCCGACATTTTGTGTTGCGGTAGCTGTCTCACGCCTGGGGTTGCCAAAGACAGCGGTAGTTTAGTGAGGTACATCATCTGCATGATGATACTCTATAAAAAACTGTAATTATCCAAGATTGTAGGATTGTGACTAAATACTTTTCACATTTTCTTTCAGAAAAATCTTCTAAAGACTCCTTAGATTTCGACTTTTGGTTTAATTTTTCGACCATGGCTTTTTGGGTTACGATTTGCGTTTGACGATCTCTCTGCTACTCGTCTGATTACAATCCTTGTTTATGTGACTCTTCTCCTTTACTATTAATTCATTTTGGCTGCATTTCAGTGTCAACCCAAACAAGTTCTTCATTATAATATCTTTGACCCTTTTGTTTTGGCTGATCCTTTGATTTGTTTTTCTTTGCTGTTGCTCTCAGGCTTTGTCACATTGACTGCATTTGCACGTGCTTTACCAAACCCTTTATTTGCAGAAAACTGGTTTAAAAAATTTCATATATACTCTTATTCTAGTTAGAGAAACCAAGACATTGGTCTCTGAGAAATCAAGTTAATTTCTCCAACCTTAACCCAGTTTATGTGGTCATGTAAACCTTCAAACAGATTTTATAGTCTGCAAATGTCTATTGCATTCTGTTCACCTACACGTCTTCTTCACTCAAGCACTGGGTAGAAAATGGAAGAAGTTTTCTCAAAGATAAATTACCTGAGGCAACTGCTCGGGTGATCGCATTATTCCTTCTCCTGGTTGAATTCATCTTCTCAGTATTTCAGAAATGGCTACATTTAAGTTGATGAGCTGAATGTACAGTTCTAAGCTAGGCAGGGCAATCTTGGAAATTGTGTTGGGATAACATGTTAAAAGTAACAAGTGTTAAGTAGACGGATTACTTTTTAAAGAAACGAGTAACCTAACGTGACACTTATTTTACTGACGTACATGTACATATTTGGCTGACACCTTTATCAAAGACGACTTACAACATTTATGATACAATTGGCTACATTTCTTTCGGTTTTCCAGATGGAGTACAAGCATGTGAAGTGACTTACTTATGGCTACACAGTGTCAGTAGCGGAATTTGAATCCACAACCTCGGGGTGTGAAGTCCAAAACCTTAGCCACTGCACCACACTGCCTGCCTGTGTTATTGTTATTCCAGCAGCACTGGGTGTAAGGCAAGAATCTCCTTTTCAGGACTCAGTCACTCAGTCAAGCAGAAGAGTTGTCTGCATGCAATCCAGTAACAGAAACCTATTAATAAAGCATCAGTTTAGCTTTCATCCAGCTATTGGCTACAGATACAGCGTGTCATCGAGTGATGCAGCAGCCAGTTTTCATACTGTGAATCTTCAGTGGCTCAGGTCGGGGATAAATGCTACCTCACAGCACACAAAGGACTAAACATATTTAGAAAACACAAGAAAATAATCTCATTTGGTTGTGTTTCTGGTCAATTTCTTGAAGGTTCATATATGGACTTAGGATTTAATAACAAATACTGGCCAGTCAAATTAGCACAAAAGTAATGCACTCTTTGTAACACATAGCGTTTTATTATAAGTACCTATATATCATATTAAGTAACCTTTTTTTTTTTTGGTAAGTAATGAGTAATGTAAGTTACTTTTTAAAGTCGTATTCCTCTCACTTTTTGAGACTCCATGCTTGTTTTTGGATGCATGGCAGCCATTGACGTTTAACTGTTTGTGTGCAGTACAGTGCTCAGGG